>NC_059427.1:63980512-64029226 GCF_021028975.2 Sphaerodactylus townsendi
AGGGATTTAGGCGTCTTAGCAGTTGATAGTTCAGCCATGGGAATGTCCAGCTCCAGTGCATGGCAGCTGTAAAAGAGGCAAACTCTATGCTGGGGATCATTAGAAAAAGGAATCTCGATAATAAAACTGCAAAGAGATTGTCATGCCCTTATATATAAAGCCGTCGGTGCGACCGCGATTCTGGAGTACTGTGTCCAGGATTCTAGTTGCCGCGATCTCAAAAAAAAATATGTGAGGACATAGAAAGAGGTGCAGAGAAGGGCAACCTTGAGAGGATGATTGAGGGACTGGAGGCTAACCTTCCCTATGAGGAGAGGCTACAGAAAGCCGCTTTGGGACCTCTTTAGTTTTGGAGAGGAGGCGGCTGAGGGGGATATAGAGTTGAAGTCTACAAAATTATGCATGGGGTAGAAAATGTTGACAGAGAGAAATTTTTCTCTCTTTCTCACAATACTAGAACCAGGGGGCATTCATTGAAAATGCTGGGGAAGAATGGCGGGCAACTAATAAAAGGAAACACTTCTTCACGCAACGTGTGATTGGTGTTTGGAATATGCTGCCACAGGGGAGGTGGTGATGGCCACTAACCTGGATAGCTTTAAAAGGGGCTTGGACAGATTTATGGAGAAGTCGATCTATGGCTACCAATCTTGATCCTCCTTGATCTGAGATTGCAAATGCCTTAACAGACCAGGTGATCGGGAGCAACAGCCGCAGAAGGCCATTGCGTTCACAACCTACATGTGAGCTCCCAAAGGCACCTGGTGGGCCACTGCGAGTAGCAGAGAGCTGGACTAGATGGACTTTGGTCTGATCCAGCTGGCTTGTTCTTATGTTCACTATTAATCAAAAATAACATTTTTCTCAGAAAAAGTAGCTGAGATTTACCTTGGCCACTGTTGGAGCCCCATAGTGGGGCAGGAAGAGGGGCAGGCTCAGTGCCAGCATCCAGCCCAGCATGGGGCTGGGCTGCCCAGCTGCTGGCGCAAGTGACATGCCTAGAGGAGGCAGGGCTGAAGCCTTATATGGGCAGACTGGGCCATCCCACACCTCTTCTCACCCAAGCGCCTACGGCTTATCTTGCTCTCCCTCCTTTGTGGGTCTGAATTTTTTGTTGTTGGCATTCTGGTTATGATGATTGTTGTTGTTATTTGCATTTCATCTGTCACCTCCTGGCAGGTTGCACATGGGAACTGATCTGTTCACGGGAGGAGAAGCCTGTGTGCTGGCCCTCCCCATTTGGTGGGGCCTCCATAAGAGGCCTGAGGGGTGGAGTGAGCCTGTGAACCACATGCCCAGGTGGGGGCTGATGGTGGCTTGCACCCCATGGCAGCAAGGGGAGTTCATCCAGAGGACAGCAGACGTGCTCCCCAGTGCTGGATCTGTCCCCTATGCTGCACCTCTGCTTCATCCAGAGGCCAGCACCCAGATGGCTCCCACTATCTTCTGCTCCAGGCGTTGGTGTTTTTCCCCCATGCCTCGGACTGGGGGAAAGTTATTACTGAGGGACAGCAGACATGCTTCCCAGAGGTCATTGGGGGATAGCAGACATGCTGCCCAGTGCCAAATTTTACTCACACAATGGGGTTTTCTGTGTCTCCTTCTGTACCCTCAGACTGCTTCCTCCCCTCCTTGGGAGACAAATAACACAGGATGCTGCAGATGTTCACTGACTACTTGTTGGATTAATCCAGGGGTCTGCAACCTGCGGCTCTCCAGATGTTCATGGACTACAATTCCCATCAGCCAATTGGCCATGCTGGCAGAGGCTGATGGGATTTGTAGTTCATGAACATCTGGAGAGCCGCAGGTTGCAGACTCCTGGACTAATCCTTTTCAGGGTAACATCTGCTAACTGGAAAACTCAGTGTTGGATTTGTTGTATCGCTTGCACCTTTTCAAAAGAGTGCTCTTATTTTTTGCAGTGAAGAGAGAACTGAGGGACACGTGCTCCCCACGCCTCTATCATGTGCTGATTTTGGTGTGAAAATGCTGGGCACAAAACAGACGGGATGCTCCTAACAGAGGTAATGTACTAGAAAGCTTAGAAAATTATTCTTTTCTGACTCACCTGCATGGTCCCTTCCCCACCCATGTGGGGCTGCACAGAAGCCATAATGATGAATGTTACATTACACAATCTGAAATAAATACCTGACTTTATTTCAGTGACCTCTCTAGTGATTAATATGTCTCTCAAGGTTCATTCAACATATAGAGACTAGCAATATGATAGAGCCATTGTGCTAAAATATTAGTGTCTGAAATCCTATGTGCTTGGATACTGCATTTTACAAAAGTCCTATGTAAGTTACCAGTATTTGTCATTATTTACCTCAAGGTTTTCAAGAATTTCAGTGGTTCCAAAAATTTTCACGTCAGAATTTGGGTAATAATTACTCAAGATAATTTCAGTCTCATTAGCATAGAATCCTGGATTGAAGGGCACTTCAGCACTTATCTGCTCTGTAGAGAAATGGCCATTCTGGACTGAAGCAGTTACAACCAGAACAGTTTTGCTCGTACTCAGTTGCTTTAGTTGTTTGTCAGGAAATCTGTGCATTGTGATGGAACAAGTATAGTGACCTAAAATCAATAAGACTCTGATTATTAATAATTTAAAAATTATTTTCCTTCTGAATTTCCAGATTACTTTGTTGTTGAATGTGCTGCACTATTTATTCAGAAAAATGCTTTATTGATACAGCCTTAGTACAAAGTCAATACAGTTAAATGGGACTATATTTATAGTTGGCAGTTGATGTGTGAGACAATGTTCTGTGCTTTTAATTTAAATTGCTTATGGGGAGAAGGAACATTTGTCAGGTCTCTCAACTCTTTTTTCTCGCCATTTCAAAAGCTGCGGCAAGAGGCTTCGACTCCTGGAAAATCAGCAGAAATTCTCATCACCAATTCCATTCCCTATCATTTCTTCATTTTGCACTGAAAATCTAGCCAATGATCATCATTATTACTAATGCTTGTCTGGTATATTTGTGTTTTTATATCCCCATGTTGCTCATTATTACTTTATACTATTAACTACTGGACTATTATTTTCACTCTCATGTTAGGCTACACTCGAGCATTAACTGAATTGTTAAGTAAGATTATCATATACCTATAAGCCTTAACTATATTTCACTTCCATGTATAACTGAAACACGCACACATACAAACAAACTCATAGGTTGTATGTAAGAGGATTACATGAAGATTGCTGGGAAGGTTATAAAGGTGATCATAAAACTTAAACATGTTTGTTAAATGTATTATCTAGATATGAAAAAGATATATTTTAGGTCCTATAACTGCAGTTTATATACAGCTGAAAATTAGAGCACAATCATAACAGCAACTGTTCCAATCATAACTGGAGCCAACTGGAAAACAGTTTAAAAAGCTAACCCTTCACAGTCTTTTTTAAAAAACTGAAAACATGTCTATTTCAAATAAATTTACATGTGTCCTCAGTGTCCTGTGTTTATGGTGGAAAAAGGCTGATTTGTGAGAGCAGTTTCTCCCTCATTCTTAATTCTGAAGTCACCCAATAAACACTTATCAGTGGGTTCAGTGCAGAAAAAAGTAATACTGTTTATACAATATATAATTAATTTGGGATTTGCAGTAAAAGACATGATAATAGCTACTAGCTCAGGGGTAGGGAACCTGCGGCTCTCCAGATGTTCAGGAACTACAATTCCCATCAGCCCCTTTCAGCATGGCCAATTGGCCATGCTGGTAGGGGCTGATGGGAATTGTAGTTCCTGAACATCTGGAGAGCCGCAGGTTCCCTACCCCTGTACTAGCTATTAGTAGCAATAATTTAAGGGGACTCTAGGTTCAGAGACAGTATACCTCTGAACATTAGTAGTTGTAGTGCACAGAAGAAAGATCTTCATAGCCCTGCTTCGCTGGTTTCTGTTAGAATGTTGGACTGCATGGGCTCCCGCTTAAGAATAAGTGGAGGTATCTTAAAGTTTTTTATGAAGCAGAGATATAAACAATAAAGTCTGAATAAATGAAAGACAGACTAAACAGCTTTCTAAGCAGTGGTTAGTAACCCAGGGAACCCTCCATTTTGATTAAAGCAGCTAGGCTGCCCCAAGCCTTCCTATCTTTCCTCCTGGGCCAACTGACTAAGCTGCCCGCCAGGGCCTGGGAAGGGCAGGAGCCGGCCAGTAGAGGGGCTTGACAGCGGGTAGCTCGGGTGGGCGCCGTGGTGTTAGGCCAGCTCCTGCCCTCCCCAGCCTCCCTGTGGGGGGGAGGGAGCTGGCCTGCGGCGAACACCTCAGCTGGCAATCAGCACCCCAGCATGGGGGCAGCCACTGGGCGCCTGCCGGGTCACTTCACCTCACGAGAGGCTGGGTGCGGGGACCTAGCCAGAACCCGGCGCCCCTTTACATGATGAAATGGCATGCGCCTGGGGGCATGGGATACCCCATGTCCCCATGGATGGTACGCCCCTGCACAGGCCCCACAGCCTCTATCTTCTAGTGTCCTCAAAACAATATGGTGAGAATTGTATCAGCTATACTTTAAAACCAAGTTTAACTAAAACATTTTTATTGTTTGTACATGGCCTACAAGGTCAAAGAGATAATTAAAAAGGCCATGACCCAATTCCAGCAAATTCCAGCCCTTTACTATGTGCCAGGTAGAGCAATACACTTTATTATCCGTTAATAATGTGTAGCCAGGGCCTGGCTGAACAGGGTGGAATTGAGCATGGAAAATGTTCATAGTTGCTCACAGGAATAGGAAAAAAATGGCACCACACAAAATACGAACATCAGTGAAAGATCCCATTGCCCATTATTATCTACACATGCAAAGTGGCACCTGTCTTTCTGGCGATACCCTTGCTATTTGAAAACCAGTTCAATTTTATACCTGAAGAATAATACGTTTGTTAATCCATTACTAGTTGTGATTAATTCAATAAATAATACAAATTGTATTGCACATCAAACACCCGCAATATTCCATTATGTATAAATGTACTGTACACTGCTATCGTTTCACCAACAAACATACTGTATATACTCATGTATAAGTCGAATTTTTCAGCACATTTTTAATGCTGAAAAAGCTCCCCTCGACTTATATGCGGGTCATTAAATTTTTGTGTGTGTTTTTACTTTGCCGGCCAGCAGGGGGCGCAGTTTTTATGTTAGCGGCACCAAGATTTCAGGGTACCCTCAGAAGACACTCCTGATGATACCAGCCAAGTTTGGTAAAGTTTGGTTCTGGGGGTCCAAAGTTATGGACCCCCAAATGAGGTGCCCCCATTCCCCATTGTTTTCAATGGGAACTATTAGTAGATGGGGCTATCCTTTTGAGGGTCCATAACTTTGGACCCTCTGAACCAAACTTCACCAAACCTGGCTGGTCTCATCAGGAGAGTCTCTTTATGATACCAGCCATGTTTGGTGAAGTTTGGGTCAGGGGATTTAAAGTTATTGACCCCCAAAGGAGATGCCCCATCCCCCATTGTTTACAATGGAAGCTAATAGATTTTCCATTTCTGATAATATCCCTCTTAAAATCTAAGTTGGGTTACATTTGGACATACAGATGATGATGAGGAATCCAGTTTTGGAGGATTTTAACTCTTGTGTTTTAGCTTGGTTGCTGGTTGAGCTAAGGTTTTTGTACTTTTAAAGTTATTGTTGAGACCATATTGTTCTTGTTGACCCTCTTTTCCACTTACAGAGCCAGTTTACTGTTTTTCTTTGAAATAAATATTCAAAAACATTTAACCTACTGATGCCTCAACTGATGTAATTTTATTGGCATCTATTTTTATTTTTGAAATTTACCAGCAGCTGCTGCATTTCCCACCCTCGACTTATACGCGAGTCAATAAGTTTTCCCAGTTTTTTGTGGTAAAATTAGGTGCCTCGACTTATATGCGGGTCGACTTATATGCGAGTATATACGGTAAGTAATTTTGAGTTATGTATTGTGAGGAAAAGCTCTAAAATTACTATTATAGTCTAACCCAGTCTAACTTCCCCCATAAAACTCTTGGTGCCATCATTAGAAGACAAGACTGTAAATTTAAAACAATTTAATCTTACCTGATAATGCATCAAACCCAGGTTCTACTTTGAAAATTTCAGAGGCTTGGAAATCAAATAAATTATTGTTGAAATGAAGATGGCAACTGATACTAGACTGAGGCTTCATTTCTTCAATTACTTTAATCTGGGCAGGTGAACATTCCCCTAAATAATATTGTGTACAAGAGTTTCAATATAACAGGTAAAAAATCTATCCAAGAATGATCTTTGGTAAACTATTTCATGTTAAAATGTAATTTTTCTTATATTTTACAAGTATTTATAGAAAAATGGTTGATTAGGAAAACTTACACACCTGACTTTCCCCACATGTGATTTGAAACATTTAACATGATAAAATTTACAACATTAATTGAGAGTGAATAAGGGAGAAATTGCTATCAGGAACAACCAGAAATTTCTTTTCATTTAAGTCTTGGTCAAAGACCTGGTAACCTGGTAAATCTGTATATTATGGAAGCCTCGCTAATGTGTTTTTCAGAGGATGTCAAGAAGATAAATTATGCCATTTTTTACTGGATTGAAACAGGACATTAGTTTCTGTGGGAATGTACTCAGTATATCAGAAACTGCTCAGCGCTGTTCAATGCATTGTTGAAAATACCCTTGTTTATTAGCCATTAAATATTTGTTAAATGATGATACATGTTATTCATGATGATAATTTTAAAACAAATGAGTTCTCTAACCAAACATAATAATGAATTAATACTTCTTTAGAAGGAATGAATAAGAAATATGGTTGATAAATATGAGGGCTGGCAGGCAGTGAACCAAGTCTCTCTCAGCCAAAAGCTATTTCTCTGTGCTGAAAAAAACACAGGTGAATACATTCATTCCCACTGAACAGAAGGGATGGCTAAGCCAGGAACTCCATAGATAAGCCTGGGTTTTTTCAGGCACAACTATAAACTCCCCTCACTTTAATCAGTTTAGCTTCTCTACATGTGGCTCACATTTTAAGTCTCCTCAGCTTGGAGCAGAAAAACGATCCTCAATGAGATGAGCATCTGAACCAGCCATATATTGTGAAGCCGACCGACTTCTTTATTTAGCTCATAGTCTGCTTTCTATTAAAACATTTGGAGAAGTTTATAAAAGACCTGCTTTAATAATGCTGAGGTGGGGTTATGGTTCAGCTGCATGGCTGTCCTGATTCTAGAATAATTGGCCTGGTAATGACATTACTTTATGTTCTTCTCTAAAAGATGTGTTCCCACTAAAGCCTATGCAGTTTATCAGTTCAGTTAACCGAAACACTGAAATAATTCTTTAGAATCTTTTCTATAATAAAACTCAGAATTCAATAGGTTATACAAAAGGAGTACTGACAAATAAAAATGAATATTTCATGTGTATAAATAATTTTTTTTGTGGGTTTTTAATTTTTCTTAAAAAGGGTGGACTAAGCAGGAAAGCAAAAAGAACATTAATACCTTTCATATTTTTGCTGCTGTGCCCAATTTTGACAATAACTCTTGAAGATGGGCTATCCTCCAAGTTCATTTTCATTCTACTTCCATGTGATGCTATGATATTCTGTGGTACATTAACCAACACCTTAAATAATAAGAAGAGATGACAGCATCACTTACTGAAAACTCCAAAATAAAAGCTGATTTACACAGAAAGATTTTGTTGTAATCTTATGCATGCTTGCTTTGATACAGAACCGACTGACTGAAATTTGTGTCAGTGCAGAGAACTGGAATGCATAGTAACTGGAAGATGAATATTCTCCAACATGATAAAAATGTCTCTCTCATATAAAATGTGTGTCTCTCTCTCATAATACATTGCATTAACATTTAAGAATGTGGTATGTGTGTTAAGTGCTATCAAATTGTTTCCAACCTATAAATTAAAGACCTCCAAAATGTCCTATCATTTACAGCCTCTTGCAAATGAGGACTGTGACTTCCTTTACAGAGTCAGTCCATCTCATGTTGGATCTTCCTCATTTCCTGCTGTTTTCAACATTTTCTAGCATTATTGTCTTTTACAATGAGTCTTAACTTCTCACAGTGCAACCAAAGTATGATAGCCGCAGTATAGTAAGTTTAGCTTCTGAGGGATAGTTCAGATTTCATTTGGTCTAGAACTCATTTATTTGTCTTTTTGGGAGCCCATGATATCGATAAAACTCTCACTCAAACCACATTTCAAATGAATCTACTTCCTTAGGAATGCTTTGCACTATAACATCTATAATGCACAGAATAAATGCCTAAGGATATGCCCCAAAGGTTCATTTGGCTTCTTTCTTTGGAACAGATTTAATCCAAATGTTCTATCACAAAATGCTCTTGAAACCCTCTGAGCTTCAAAAGTAGGGGCTGCTATTTGAGAAACACAAGAAGAAACTCTAGTTGGCTGTGTAGAGTTACATGCACATTTGCTCTGGATTGTGCTCTCATCTACACAAATTCTAAATATATCTCAATGCTCCATTTGAATAGATCAGCTATTTTAATTTTTTAATACAAAAGTTTATATTCAAGCATTATACGGATTATGAAGAAAATGAAAAATAAAGTAAAATAATGCTGTAAACACAATACAGTTGAAATAAAACTTTGAACACAGTGTGTAACAGACCTCCCTCTGTGATACACCTCTGAAGATGCCAACCAAAGATGCAGGCGAAACGTAAGGAACAGGATCTATCAGACCACGGCCACACAGCCCAGAAAACCCACAATAACCAAAACTCTTTAAGTTAACATCACTGAAATGCTGAAGTATATTATAAAACTGTAGCATAGGTAGATCTTGACAAGTTAGATCTTCTTTTATGAACAACAGAATGAAAGCCAAGCTGAATATGACAGCAACCATGGGTCCCTCCCATACTCACTGATGGCATTTTGAAAACAACTCCAGTTCTTTAAAAACTGATGTGAGGCCCTGATCTGCCTTAGGCATGTGGTAGCCCCAGGGGTTTGCTTTCCACTTCTGTGATCTTTTCAAATGTAGAAACAGCACCCCCTTCCACGGCTGTACAAACTGTATAAGCCTACTTTATCTGATCAGGGCTCCATGGCAATTTTTAATGAACTGCAACTGCTTTTAAAATGGCATGGGGGGGGGGGGTGCACAGGATGGAGAAATGACTGCTGTCACAGGTCAAATATATTTACAATCAGGATACAAGTTGGGGGCAGTAAAGCTAACAATTTAGAAATCCTCCCTCAATCTCCTCTCAATCTGCCTCCTCTTGCAGGGGTTTCAGTAGGCTGATTCCCCTATGGTCCACCTATTATGGATCATTTTCCATTCTTCTTATGCAGGATTTGGGGGGTCTTTCCTCTTTTCCTTTGTAATAATTTATAGTAATCTTTTCCTTGTTTCTAGGCAGTTCCTAAGGAGCTCATACCATTTCTCTGGCTGACCTGGTTTTGTTGTTTTCATTATTCAATCAATGGTCAGCTAGTTTACTGAAAGTAGTGTGCTTTAGGCTGCTGCCCCCAAAGAAGCTTCCTAGTGGCATGGGGAGGCTTATAATGCTGAAAAGTCTCTCTACCACCAGGAAGCCCCCACAGACTTATGCCACTTTTTTGGTAGTGCAAGTCAGCCAAGCCGGCTGCTGCCGCAATGTGGGGAATAGCCGCGAGGGAGCCCAATAAAGTTGACTCCTTCCCAGCCATGGCCCAGGACAGCCCCTACTGCACCAGTGGTGGGGACACAGAAACACTGGTGAGGTGTCCTGGGCTACGTTCCACCACTGGGGGAGTGCAGTGGTGGCCAATTTACTCCTCCTTCAGCGCAGCTTCCACTGTCATCCCTTCCCTGGATGGGGCTGTTCGTCATATAAGCAGACAAAAATTAACACTTAAGGATAAAACAAAGAATAGAAATGTTTATTCTCTTTTTAACATATATGATAGCTATCATACAGAATGCTGTGCCTCTACCAGCATTATTCTCAAGATATTTTCCCTTTCAACGGTATAATTTAAAATACAGCACGGAATTTCTGTATAGAACTATTTGAAAGGACACCACAGCATTTATGATCTGATGTGAACTTTAACTATTTTCATAGCAAATATCAGATTTCTTTGCCAACCTGGAGGACTTAAAATTATTGTTTTAGGGTTCTGTGGCATCATTGATGCTGTGATCAGAAAAGAATAAATGGGTAATTTGTGATCACAGCAAAGTCTCCACTCTGGATTTCAACAGCACAAAGAATTTAGAAGTGTCTCACCTCTCTGTATGTCTTCAGTAGGCCAGGGATCTCATAATATACTGTAACTGTCCCAGAATTCCTAGCTACAGCTACTCCAGTCTTTGGGTCAATTTGAAGAACACCATTTAAAGAAGAACTCCACATCCCTGACAAACCTGTAGAGAAATGGCTAACCATTTAAACAGGCTGGAGTAGACCACATCACAATTCTTCAATCACATCACAATTGCTTCAACAATGTGAAAATCCATTTTATGTCCACTGGTCCACTTAAGCCCTATATTTGATTATCAGGTAAAAAAAGATTCTCAGCCTGCAAAATAGTTTATTTCCTCCCCCTCCATCTCCTCAACTGGAATTTCTGTATCCAGTCCAATCACAGCATAATACTTGACAAAACCCTTTACATGATTATTCTAGTCAACATCAGCTTTGAAACGGTTGCTCCTGCTACTCAGCTGAGAAAGGACAGGTTGATTTTTGATTAACAAAGAAAACTGAGGAGAGTTCCCATTCTTTACCATTCATGGTGTAAAGTTCATGCAAAGCCACAGCCATCTTTCATATTGCCTCAGAAAAGTAGACAGGCTTAGTTCAGGATGGATTTACTTACATATATTTCAAGGCTGCCATAGAGGTGCAGATTTAGCTGTGGAAGCCTAATCAGAATTATACCTAGGTCCACTGAAGTCACTGGGCTCATGATAATGTAATTCTGTTTAGGACTGAACTGTAAGTTGCTCCATACTCTGGCTGCTATGGCACAGTAATGAAATCACAGGCGGGATAACCTCCTTGAATGGTTAGTTACCCAAACTAGGACAATCATCTGAGAAAAAATTATTGAACTCACAGATACGTTCTGTGATGAGCCACTGAACACCAACAGAACTGTCATGCAGAGTATTGTAAATGGTTCCAATATGATGGATGAAACCACTGGAACGCCCCCCCCCCAACTGGCACACCCTTGCACTGGCAGAAATGCTTCTTCTGCTGGCGCAAGAGGCAAATACATCAGTGGAGGGACAACTTACTCAGGTCCCATGCCAGTGGAGGGACAACTAGGTGCTGCATGGCTCTGTGGCACATGACCAGGAAGTTGTCCCTGTTGCCTAGGCTGGCTGGCACAAAACACTGCACCAGTGGGGCTGCGCCAAAGTGTGGGGCAGACCTTAGTTGGCCTCTAGTGTCCAATTGGCTCCCATGCACTGGTGGAGCAGCTGGCAGACATATGCCATGGTTTTTGTGGCATATTTTTATTCTCCAGCATTGGGAATTCTTTGGGGTTTTTTAAAAATCTTTTTAGGGCTTCCACTGCTGCAGGACAGCCCTGTGAAGTGGGTGGGGCAGTGTCGCAGTGGCTCCATCCCTACCCAACAGCTCTGGATTGGGTTGTAAATCTTGTATTAGTATGACTTTTTTTGTTACATGTGCATGCACCACCAAGAGGTTACTGTATTCATCTACTGAATGTTTGTATGAGTGTGGTCCTTGCTCTTGAGACAACCTGAGGAAGGCATTGGAAGAATATCAAAAACTGACTTTATCCCTGGGATCCCAGCATTACCCCCTATCTAGCAGTCACATATTTCAGATAATTCCTGCCGTTTGGATGATCCTGCCTCTTCTCAGACTTTTCTTTCTCTTGTGAACTCGTTCTTTTATCATGCTTTTACTATACCATTTTTAAAACTGGTTTGCTGAGTTTTTTGTGCTCACACAATATAAAAACGTGTTATTTTTTGGGAGTATTTTATTTACTGTGTTTCCATGAATCCTATTTCTAGTCTCGTAAAACTACTTGGCAAGTTGCAGATGGCCTGAATAATACTACATCTTAGTCTGTGAATTACCTGGTCTCCAGTACTGCCTGCTAGGACCAAGAATAAGTACAATGTCTCTACCATCACCTCCACCAGCAGAATGCCAGCTTTTAAGCCATGTTCTCAAACCCAAGTACCAGTAGTATATGATGATTTATAAAACAATATAAAATTCAGGACAACTTCAGTATGGCTGACAAAATGTCACTGGAGTAACAATTTGTCTCACAACCTGCATTATATTAAACATTTGTAACTGCATTTTTCCATATATAACTGGTAAAAACCAGTTACATGTAACTTACTTCATACATTATTTTTAGGATTAATAGAAACCACACCATTCAGAATAAATGAAATAGTGAAGAGATATAATGAAAGGCAGATGAACTGATTAAATCTGTTTATCTCATTAAGAAGAATAAGGACTGACATTTGATAGTGTATAACACAATGAAAAATGTATTCAGTTGTTTTGAAGATGTATCACATGTACAACAGAATGTTTCTATAGCAATGTAGTGCTGAGAGTTCCTTTTCTTCTTAATGCTAGCTATGATTCATTGTTTCCTCACCTTCTTGGTTTATTAGTGAAGAACTGAAGCAAATGACATCGCCTACAACAATGTCTCTGAGTTCAGGATAGATGACGTATTGAACAAGAAGGGGCACATAATCTGCAATATTGCTGTGCTCAGTATCCCAAACCATTAGCAATGTTAGCCCTACATTCATTGTTCGGATTATGAGTGTGTTGTTGGACACTCCTTTCCCAACCTGTACAAAGTCGTCTCTGTAGGAAACAATGAAGAAGTAGAGATAAAAATTTGTTGCAACCAAGAAAATACAGCATTTTATATTATACGAATGTTACAAGCTCAGGAAAATCAAAGACGGTGGGGCACTATATTGGCCATGTCACTTACACATATACCAAATGAGATGTTTCAATCACATAAAAAATAACAGAAGTACCTGTAGTTCTAATGTACCTATAGTTTTCTCTGCAGGCACTGTGGTAGTTGCCAGGTCTTGCTTTCTGTCAACAGAAAGAAAGGGCAGGATCCTTTCCAGGCCTGTTTTGACCTTTAAGGGAGAACTCAGGCTTGGCAGTAATTGAGATGTTTGATGCATAACTTGAGCAAAGGACTAGCTGCTTATTACTGTTCAACAGGAGCCTCCTCATGAAAGCCAGCAAGATGTAGAATGTTGGATTAGGATCTGGAAGGTCGGAGGTTTTCTAGGTGACCTTGAGCCACTTCCTCAATTTCAGCCTAATCTGCCTAACAGGCCTGTTTTGAGAATATAATGGATGAGAGGAGATTGATGGTAAACTATTTTGGGTCCCCACTGTAGAAGAAGATGAAGTAGAAATTAAATAGAGGCTTTAGCTGAAGATGAGGGGGGATTTTAAATTTTATTTAGTTAATTTTTATGCCACTCCTCCCCTTGGGGGTTCAGAGTGGCTTCCAACAGTAATAGATAAAAATAACATACCCAGTTTGAAAACATACAATAGAAAACAGCACTGATTGTTAAATAAACTTATCTTTTTGAGGAGAGGATTCAATCAGAGGAAATATCAGGGTAGAACTAGAATGGGGGAGGCCAGATAGAAAAAAATGTAGCTGCCTCAACCGCTCTGTCTTACAGATCCTGTGAAACTTCTGCAGGGCCTGGGTCTTATTAGACAGAATGTTCCAACAGGTTGGGGACAGGGCTGAAAAAGCCTAGGCCCTAGTTGAGGCTAGCTGGATCTTTCTAGGGTCAGGAACCTCCAGCAGATGTCCACTCACTGAATGTAGCTATCTCTAGGGGACATATCAGAAGAGCCAGTCCCACAGGTATGCAGCCCGAGATCACTTACGACTTTGTGCGTCAGTACTAAAACACTGAACTTGATCCGGTACTCCACCTGGAGCATCGGTTGTATATGTGCCTGCCATGAGATTCCTGTAAGTACTCTTGCTGTAGCATTCTGGCCAGTAGTAGGTTGGTTCATAGGTGGAAAGCAGAGAAAGATATATGGAAAGGCGAAGATATGGGAGTTGCTGGGGAGGAAATGAGTGTGTGAAGGGGATGCAGGGAAAAGAAAAGTGCCCCTCCGTACAAGTCCTTGCGGGTTCTCCACCATGTACCTTAGCCCATCCCACCAGCCAGCACTGCACAACTAGGCCATAGCATTTTCCAGGCAGAGGCAGCCAGAAGGAGGGAATGAGGAAAATCTGAAGATGGGGGAGGGGCATGATAAAGGCTGATGGATGGGAAGGAGAGGCAGAAGCAAGGAAAGAAGGGATGTTACTGGTGCTTTCAGTGAAAGAGGAAATAAATGGGGTGGGGAAATGAGATGCTTTCTCTCACAAGTCGTTTCCCAGGGTTCTGTGCTCATATAGCTATGATATATAGCTGATTCAAAGCATCCTTTAAAAATGTTTAAAACACACACTTTAAAAAAGATACTCCGTTCTGCTGTACTCCGGTTTCCTCCTAGACCAGTAATAGGCGAAAGCAAACACATGCAATTAACTTATAGTTGAGACCCACACACCAAAATATTCATACCATTAAGAACTTCAAAGCACACTGATTCACCAGTATTGCCCACGAAGTGGAAAGATTCTATTGAATCCCTCTTACTCATATATATTCAAGGAGCTACTTTATTAAAGCTGTTTTCTCACAGCTTATAGATGCACTTTAAGGAGAACGTTGTGCTAACATTTGAACAAAACCTTTCTTAAAGCAGCCAAAATAACTTCAGTAGGTAGGGCTGAACACAATGATTCAAGTGAATTAGAACTTGGGCTGATTTCCACAGCTGGGGGTAAAAATGGCTTTAAGGAACTGTCTGTTTTACTTATTTATATCCTGCATGGGGACCCAAGGCAGCTTACATTATTCTCTTCTCCTCTAAACATCTTTATGATGTAGGTTAGGCTGAGGAGATATGACTGGCCCAGTGTCACCAAGAAACCTTCCATGACAGAGTGAGGATACAAACCTGGATCTCCCAGATCCTAGTCTGCAACTTTAACCATTATACCATGCTGGATCTCAATCTGATGTAGAATTTGGTCAAACTCCTTTCCCCTTTTCATCACTTATACTGATTGGAGTAATCTGGGTTCAAATTTCCAGTCTGTCAAGATGCCAGTGATCTTGCACAACTCATAATCTCTCATCCTAATCTACTTCACAGAGTTATGAGAATAAAAGAAGGACTTATGCACAATCCTTAGCATTCCCTGGGGAAGGATGAGGAAAAGTGTAACTAACAATATTGATACTGACAGACAAGCATAGAAAGAACAACATAAAGCTTGGGTGTTGTGGGTTTTCCAGGTTGTATGGCTGTGTTCCAGTAGCATTTTCTCCTGACGTTTCACCTGCATCTGTGGCTGGATCTTCAGAGAAGCCTCCGACAACTTAAAGCTTCTTCCACACAAGCAATCACCCCTAGGGCCACACCATTTGTTGAGGCATTACACCTTGCGTAAAAGCATATATTTACAGCTCCTACAACATGTAATTCCTGCTACTGACAATTACCTGTTTGTTGCAAAATTGACCACAGAATTTTGTGCATGGAAGATATCTCCAGAGTTATCATGGAAGTGGATAGTCAAGGTCATGGTTATTCCCAATGGTAACGCCATTAATGCTTCATTGTTTGTTGTGTGGAGAACTGGACTCATGGATATTCTAAGGTAGGAAACAGGAGCTACCTGTACAGTATGACCAACATAAAACAGAATTAGAAATTATATTTCTAGTTGCCTAATGGAGCATTATAATCATAAAGGAGCAGCAGTGGCGTAGGAGGTTAAGAGCTCGTGTATCTAATCTGGAGGAACCGGGTTTGATTCCCAGCTCTGCCGCCTGAGCTGTGGAGGCTTATCTGGGGAATTCAGATTAGCCTGGGCACTCCCACACACGCCAGCTGGGTGACCTTGGGCTAGTCACAGCTTCTCGGAGCTCTCTCAGCCCCACCTACCTCACAGGGTGTTTGTTGTGAGGGGGGAAGGGAAAGGAGATTGTCAGCCCCTTTGAGTCTCCTGCAGGAGAGAAAGGGGGGATATAAATCCAAACTCTTCTTCTTCTTCTTCATTAAAAAACAAAAAGCAACACAGTTATTTGGTAGATAAAGCCAAACAGTAGTTCATTTTTGCTTCTGTTGAAAATTGTAACCCTGTTAATATTTTGAGAGACTTGGACAAGGACCCATTCAGATGTCACAATGAATCAAAACCAGTTTGTTGCACAAACTCTTACAAGATGTATATAACAGACCACATGTCCCAGTTTTTCTATTGCTTGTCTCCAAATAGAATCTCTGGGCATCATCTTGAGCTTCCTTATACTACATGTACAGCCCACTAAATATTTGTCAGCAGCAATAAATAGGAAATAAATGGAGAGGGAGGGGGGAGAATGAGAAGCCCTTGGCAAGCCAGGCTTCCTCACTCTTGACTAAGGATCAGTCTTCTTCCTCTGTTCAGTTTTTTCACTAAATCAACAACAACAACAACAACAACAACAACAACAACAACAACAACAACAACAACAACAACAACAAACTACTACTACTACTACTACTACTACTACTACTACTACTACTACTACTACTACTACTACTCCTGAAACATGCAGATTATTTGTTAGGGTCCTCCAACATTTCTCCTCTTACTTTTTAAAACTGCACTCAGCAGTGGGTGAAATATTTGAAGCATATTTCTATTTTTTGACTTAACACTGATTTGAGAGGGAGAAAAAGACAACTGCAGGAAGGAATGTCCTCACAATGCATCGTTGTTAAAGTGGCAGATTTTCTATTGGGCTGTGCTTTCCTCTCTAAGTACAGGAGATTGTTTAGGGGAGCTGTGGCTGAATAAACTGTGATTCCTGTATTTGAACATTGTGACAAACCACAGACAGTACAGAACATAATTAGTAATCCCAGTACAAACCATATCTTAGACTCCCAGGGCATTCCCACATGTTTGACTTACTCTTAATTTTCTTTGCAGATGACTCACAAGCATTGGAATTGGTGTGTGCACTGTTCTTTCATGGGCTTGCCCTCCCACTGCCCTGCGTAGTGTTTTAGTTTTTGTACATGTTTATATCAAAAAAGAGCACCAAAATCTCGCTATATTGATATACTGTTGTAATGACATTAAGCAGGTTCTCAGGATTGCCAGTCTTCAACAAACAAACAAACAGACAGACAGACAGACAGACAGACAGACAGACAGACAGACAGACAGACACACACACACACACACACACACACACACACACACACACCGTTCTTTGTGGAGATATGCCTTTTTCCTTATATTTCCAGATGGGTAAGCAGTAGAGAATTGCTTTTCTAAAATGAAACCTGGGAATCCAGAGAACCTGCTTAACTTATCATTACAATTGTACATTGATATAAATATATATTTTTAAAAAATCATAAAGGAAGCTACTTGTCTTGGGGAGGGAGAGTGGGTGTGGTCTGATGATGTCAACAGTCCAATCATCAAAAAGTGGGTTGGAAATGGCTGGGACAATGAAAACAAACGGAGGAAAAATGCAACTCAAAATCAGCTTCCAGAAGAAGATTGAGGTAAAAATAATCTCAAAAGAACCCAAATAAAACTGGGAATATTAAAAAAAGAATTAAGCAAAAACTAAAGGCAAAATGTTTAGTGTGAAATTGGGAAAAACTGAAGCCATATGGGACCAGACCCCTCCCCCCCAAAAAACCCCAAAAAGTCCCCAGTTTAGTACCCACCAAAAATACAAGTTTCACATATCCTATACTGCTTAATGAAAGCATAACGTATAGACTGTGGAAAGTACATTATGCACAAGTTTCAGCTAACATGTAATTAATCAATTTAACAGCCCCATCCTGGGGGGGGGGAGCAAAGGGCTTAGGGGAGTGGTGCAGCTTTGGGCCAATGCATTCGCCCTCCCCGAGGCATTTACCCTGGCAGAGGATGCAGACACACCAGTGACTGCCTACACCTCAGCCCTGCCACCACAAAAACTTGACGTTCCTAGCATGGGGAGGGGAACAAGTCAGGAATGTTCCTGGGGCTGGAGCTGACATTAGTCAGCTCCCACTTGGGTTTAGGGCCTGGAGTGCGGCACATGTCCTGTAAGTCCTACAGAGGGCTTTCCGGTGGGTTGGGGTGGGGTTTTTTGCATTTTTTGCTCCCCTCGCTGCCAGAACACCCTTTTGGTGGTGGAGGGGTGGTGCCACAGTGGCACTATGTTCTGCCGCTGAAGGCTTTGGGTGAGGCTGCTGAAGATATAAACTATGAAGATGCACATGCTAGCTAAATAATGTTCAACATTTCCTTGTGATATCACTTATCAGGAGTCTACATAAGGATATGTGAAAACAGAAGTTAAAAGTTAATGTACTAGAAGGATAAATTTCCTTGATCCTTAACTTTCAGACACAGGGACAGATTAATTCTACAGAGAACTGATTTTAAATCAACATAGTTCTCAAACCTGTTGAACTTTTGATTGCCTGGCTGAAGGAATCTATCAAGGTTCAGTAAATCTTTTGCTTTGTTGTCTCCTTGTGACTGCAAAAACAGATGGATTGCCAAGCACCTGGTATCTGACAGTACATTGCTGTTGGCTCTACTTTGTTCTATGGGTCAGGCAGCACAGTCCTGGGATTCTTCCTCTTAGTCCGCTATTTTTCAGCAGTTACCTTTCAAAAAGCCAACATAGCCCTGCAGCACTATTAACATGCAACAAAGATTACTTATTTAGACTATAAAAAGGGAGAAAGAGAAATTGAACCATTTCATATTCCTTTTTTTAAAAAAAATAGAGACAGTGCAAAAAGAAAAAAATATTGCCACAACAGCAGCATGGTAAATTCTCCCCTCTAAATCCACCTTAAAGCAAAGTCTTTTTCTTTTTCTGCCTTAAGAGAGTCTGGTAGAGTTTTATGTTCCCTGTCAAAACTCTAAAAGAAAAGGATAGATTTTCCCTAAAGCATACATATTTAGAAACTCTAGAATGTGGCTAAACTTGGTACATATGGCTTTTGAGTTATACATATTGCAAACTGAACTATTAGTACCTCTATCTCCTTTCTTTCAAACACACAGTTCAATTTCTACAGTTTTAAATTCTTCATGCCAATGCAACTTTCAAAGCCAGAGCAAACAAGACACGAGTTTTCTGTTACTTCATATTCATTTCTTTAAAAACAATCACATTTGGGACAAATTGGGGGGGGGGGAAAGTTCACATATACCTCTTATTGAAAGGTAGGCAGTATTTTGTTCTATTATATCAAGAGTTTCCAAGCTTTTAACAGTTCAGGCACACATTTTCTGAATTGGAGCTGAATGTATACTCTTACCCAAGATGTGTATTTTTGAGCAGGCAAGAGTAAGAAATTTACAGGAATCAATTTCCTCTGTTTCTGCAAAAGTAACTAATCTGGGATTGCTTTCTGACAGTAAGAAGCCTTGGACAGAACAATGTCTTGTGCAAACTTTTAACAGCATTTTCTGTGGACAGGTAATTCTGTGTTCCTTGTAATAAGTGTTAATCACTCTACGTGCAAAGATACAGCAGAATTCTCCTGCAGGAGGCTGATAGTAAAGAGGGACAGTCAATGCTGTAACAGAATATGGAGACACAGAGCAGACTATTAGAGAGCACTTTGGATTTATTATTCATTTAATTAATTATTGTGGAAGTCTAGCAATTTTCTCATCACATAAGAGTGTATCTTGCACACGGTTTGGACATTAGTGTTCTAGGGCTTTGCTAATATTTCTGAAAAGACCCAAGCCATTTCTTTGGAGAAGCATGAAAGAGAGTTACTTTTAAAAATGTGCATCTTGGGAAAAAAATCAGTATTTTTCAGATCCAGATATCAAAGAGGCAAAAAAATTGGTATTTCCAGTTATCCAGACTTGCTATGCAGATTTGGATTTTTTTGCCAATTCTATTTGCAATTTTTAATGCCAATTCTATTTGGCTCTATTATTCCCAGTAAGGAATTTTTCTGGAGGACAGCAGAGGCTGGTTGTTTTTAGGAGATGGGGACAAAGTTACAGGAAGATTGCTGGTGCCTGTCCATTAAAGAACACATTTTGAGTGAATTGGACAAAAAGGTCCAATTCTATAGGCCCTGAACAGGGTGACCCCGTAATCCTCCATTGTTTCTTAAAGGGGGGATTCAAGGTTTTCCCCAGCCCCCCCCCCATTTTTTTTCCAAAGACACAACAGCAAGCAAAACAGCAACTGGCCAAAAACCTTCCATGTCAGACAGAACCAGTAAGTCCAAAGAACCAACACAAAATCAAGGAATCTCAACAAAAACATAGAACAATTTGGTAAGCCTAATTCAACAAATGCCAAATCAGAGAATCCATGCACTGTTGAACCAGAAAATCCAAAGCAAACTGCAAACCCAATATAACCAACTTGAGAAAAGAACACAATGTTGCAACTGGTTGTTGTGGGTTTTCCAGGCTGCATGGCCGTTGTTTGGTAGATCTTGTTCCTAATGTTTCACCTGCATCTGTGGCTGGCATCTTCAGGGGTGTATCACAGAGGGAAGTTTGTTACACACTGTCCAGTGACACAGTGTGTAACAGACTTCCGTCTGTGATACACAGCCACAGATGCAGCCACAGATGCAGGCAAAATGTTAAGAACAAGATTTACCAGACCACGCCACGCAGCCCGGAAAACCCACAACAACCAGTTGAGTCCGGCCATGAAAGCCTTCGACAATGCAATGTTGCAAGATCAACAAAACAAATTTCAAAAGACAGAATCAAAGCTAACCCAACATGGGCAAGTCCATACCAAGTCCTTCATGTGTTTTGTGGATGAAATATGAGAAAGGAGGGTAGGATGAATTATTGTGCTAAGGTTGGTTTGAAAACAAAAATCTTGTGTTGCCCTGCATTCAGGAATCAGACAAAAAGACAGTCCAGGAGTTTCCCCTTATTGGCCTTTCTTTCCAAGAAGGGATTTCATCCTGGTCAAAAATCTTATTTTCAAGCACAAAGACTTTATTTAAAAGACCAAAAAAACTGTCACTGCATTTTTTTTGAAAGGCCTATCTATTATATTATATGCAAAATGTATCACATGTATGTTCAATATTGTTGACAGATTTCTGAAATATCACTAAGCATTACATCACATGTGTATCCATACTGGTCATCAGTAAGAGGTTTGGAAAAATTCAGTACACTGCATTAAAATTTTAAAACACTGCTATTCAGTTAAATTGCATTCAACCTTGATGGCATTCTAGTCTTGTTGCAAAGAGCCTGAAAATACTACCTTGACAGCAACAATAAGGGTTTGGTTGATTCCAAATGGCTCTTGTGAAATTACTTCCATTGTTGACAGTCCTATCAGGGATCCAGAATGAAGAAGGCCTCTCTCATCAATCTGTACAACAGGAATCCTGTCTTGATCATCCAGTATACGGTAACTCAGAGATGCCACCCTGTCACTTAATTAGGCAAAAAATAAACCAATTAATATCAATAAAACCACCATAATAGCTTTAAAGCATAAATATAAATATTCTAGGTATTATTTTATATAGAATATTTTACCATTTGGGGGCACTTTCACCACTGTATACTCCTCAAAACAATTTTATCTAAGTGTTCAGGATTTCACTGAAGCCTTCCTATACAACATCTTACCTGCAAGTCTGCATACATTACAATCTACTTGCTGGCTGCTGCCCTGCAGTGTCATCAGTCACTGATGTAAACTTGATTCAGAATACTGATGGACAAGACTACAGGAGGCTGCCTTCAGAGGCATTTTCTATAGTCTTCTGAGTGAGATTGATCTGCCAGGGTCAATGTTGGTATTAAAGAAACAGGCAGAGACATGACTAAGCAAATCTCAGTAGCTTACTGGAAAATTGTTTGTACACAGGATAGCTTTTAAAAAAAGTTTGTCCATGCCACTGCTGTATTAATAAGACACAAACATGAACAGAGGAATAAAAAGCAGAATGACTGACATATATTCTACATTGTTTATAATAGCAGTTGCTTTTTCATTCAGTCAGAAATATAGATATAAGTATAAGTTAAATAAATACTAGTCAGAATGCATTGAATGTGCAAGACAAAAAAGATGTGTATTTGCACTTCTATTTTATTGGACCAGTTTATAGAATCTAAGAAACACACATCGTTTAGAAAGTCAATCAAAGCTTCATCTCATCAGAGCAAAAGAAATGAGCAAAGCAAAAGATATGGCCAGTGAATTCAGACTACAATGCTGTCAATGTCCACAGACAAAATAAGGGGCAGAGAACAACCTTTGTGCCCCAGAGAACCAGCTTAATTTTCAAATAACCAGATTTGAAACAGCGGCTGGATCCTGAGCCTTTTCTGTTGTGGGTGTGGTTCTTCATCACAGAACATGTGGTGTTTAATGCTATTGCTCATGCAACATTTCCAGTGAATAAAAAACCTAGCTCCAGAGGAATGTGTTCCAGAATGGAGAACTGCCCTCATAAAAAGTGTTACATAATGCCAGTGGACACAAGGCATAGAATCCACGTTTAAATGTGCCCAGGCCTAGTTTGACTCTAACAATTGCACAACACTGGCTTTTCTCTTCCTATCATACACATCAGACAATGTTAACAGTCCTGAACACACAACATGTGCATGAACACACAACATGTGCATACAGAACAACATACATGAGGAGTAGAAATGAGAATTCCCACTCCCTGAATTCAGGACTGAGTATGTTGCCTACTTTCTTTGTCTAATGTATGCACAGCACTTATATGCATGCTCAGGAAAGTTGCTTTTTTGATGCTTCATGTGTACAGTCGGGACATGCATGGAGGATACGCCCACACTGGAGTGAATAGGGGTTGATAAGGTAATTTGTTCATTCCCGTTGTGCACATGCAATCTCTCCAGAGGTATAACTAATGAAGATAACTTTTCTTTCATCAACTGCAATTTTCTAGGGATGAGCAGATTTCATGCTATTTTGTCCTGTTCAAGGTAAGAATTCTCTCCACTAATTGGGATTCAATCCAAAAAAAATTCTATCAAAGTTCACAGAATAGAACCCTATGGAATACAAGTCTTTGCTTCTAGTCTCTGCTTTTTATCATATTTTCACTCAGTGTCTGCTGATGGGAAAAGGCCTGGTTCTGACACTTAGATGGTTTTCTAAGACTCTGGATCCAGTGAAGTAGGTATAGATTTTTTAGGGGGGGGTTGGGGGCGAGTCCACACTCCCACCTGCCTCTGGGGGCATGACCACACCTCCCCAAGCCCCACCCCCAGCCTAAGTGCTTATAAAAGCAGCTCAATGAGGCAAGGGATGGCAGACACCCGTGACCCGCCCGCTCCGCCTCCCCCACCAACCTTCACCAAACTGGGGTGGTATCAGCAGCAGACTATCCTGATGATACCACCTAGGTTTAGTGAAGTTTGATTCAGGGGGTCCAAAGATATGGACCCTCAAATGGGTAGACCCATCTACTATTAGCTTCCATTGGAAACAATGGGGGATGGAGGCACCCGCTTTGGGAGTCCATAACTTTGTACCCCCTGGACCAACCTTCACCACTGGGGTAGTATCAGCAGCAGACTATCCTGATGATAGCACCTAGGTTTAGTGAAGTTTGATTCAGGGGGTCCAAAGATATGGACCCTTAAATGGGTAGACCCATCTACTATTAGCTCCCATTGGAAACAATGGGGGATGGGGCACCCCTTTTGGGGGTCCATAACTTTGGACCCCCCAAACCAAACTTCACCAAACTTGGCTGGTATCATCAGGAGTGTCACCTGACGATAGCCTGAAATTGTGGTGTCACTAGCCTAAAAACTGCACCCCCTGCAGGCCAAAAACCGAAAAAACACTTTAAAAATACAAAAACCCACAAATGGGGGGCGGCGCTTCGGACATGCAATGGGGGGGGGGTCTGAACCTGAGAACCCCCCCTTACGTACGTCCTTTTCTGGATCACTTTGGAGACGCTTTTCAGGCACTTATAAAAGCATCTTTAAGACAGACTGAAATCTAGAGTACAACTTGGTCAGATTGATCAATGGAAATTGCTTGGAAAGGGCTTTAATAACTGATATAGACATTTAATATAGTTTAGAGAATATCTGACACCTTTCTCTTTAACCTCTGTAACTTATATTTATTTGTGTTAGATTTAGAAGTTGATTTGCTCAAGTGTCTAAACCCTGAGAGCCAGCAAGGTGTAGAGATTAAGAGCAGTGGACTCTAATATAGAGAACTGGGTTGGATTCCCCATTCTTACACATGGAGACCTTGGAGCAGTCACAGTTGTCTCAAAATTCTCTCAGTCCATGCAGAAGCAGGTAACAATAAACCACCTCCAAATTTCTTATCATGAAAACCCAATGGGATTGCTACAAGTCAGCTGTGAATTTATGGCACTTTCTACTACTACTACCTAACTTTGAATGCATTTTTGGGCTCAGCAGTAATGATTCCCCAGGATAATTAAATGTTGTGATGAAAAAATGAAGAAAAAATATTTGTAATCTAGAACTATTTTACAAGGACAATTTCACCTTACATCCACGCTGTGAATCTTGAGTGGAATGTAATTTGAGATATTTATTCCATAGTTCTCTATATGCAATTCTGTTCCTTGCTAATGCCCCCAAACCAGATCTACTTTTACTGTTCTAAAAATGACATTATCTAAAAACTGTGTTCTTGAACTGTAAGTAGTCCTTAATGAACAAATTGCTGCTTACTCATTCATGAGCCAATATGAGCACCACATTAAAGCAGTGTTAAAAATACCTGATGCATGATGTATTGAAAGATGCATGATGTATTGAAAGATGCATTTGTGATGAAACCATCACTTTTTAATACTATAATCCAAGTGACTTCAGTTTCAAACAAAATAGGAATCATGTTACAACTAAACATCTTTTAAGGATTAAAATAGTAACAATATCAAACTGTGATAAAAGCGCAAAATATAAAAATATTGTATATGTTTATGTTGAAATCCTGTTAGCAAGGATGACTGTTTTTAAAAAATCTATAGGTTTTTACCTGGCAGTGAAAGAAAAAGGTCTCCAGCAGATCGGCATTCCATTCAGTTGCTGCCACCACAGAAAGTCAGTGAGGTATTGTGATTAGAATATTAGATTAGGATCAAGACCTGGGCTCAGATTCTCACTCACTCATAAAGGTCACAGGGTGACCCTGGACCAATCACTCTCATTCTATTCTATTTTACAGGAGCTGGCATGAGAATACAATGGGCAAGAAGAGATCTGTATGTTCTGCCCTGAGCAGCATACTCTTATGTTTAATTAACAAGTTACTTCTATAATTAAGCTACAGAAGCTGTAGAAAAGGGCAGTGGTCCTATGGGTTCTAGGAACAATGGTGCAGCTAGTTGCTGTTTCTTTTCCCTTTGATGGATTGAGCAGTAGAAATCTTTTAGAAGTCCTACCTGAGAAAAGACATTTTAAAAAGAAGATACTCACCTGTTTGTTTGAACTTTAAACAAGGAGTTTGGTGACATTAAGATCTGCTCTGCTTCTATAAAAAGAATCACTAATTTCTCGAATACCTAGAATATAAAAATTAATTTTATCTGTTAGTTTATGAAGTAGCAGCAGCATGTGCAACATTTAGCCAAAATAAAATGTTTAACTAGAAGATCATCACAGCTTAAAGTAAAACACTGAAAGTGTACTAATCAACCTCTGACCAGAACCATGCTCATTTGTAAATATCATAAATGCTCAGAATTCCTGCACAATTATTTCATCCTTTATATGTTTATAATGACACTGAACCTTTGTACATTTCCTTTAAAAAGCACATCTTTGCTAGTATGACTACATGGCTGCACTGTGAAAGGGTGCTCTGAGTAGATTTGTGTGTTTTTGCTATTAATTAATTATTGACATACACTGATGATGCTGTGATATTATCCCATACACAATTTGATCTTAAGCACCTCCTGCCCGAATGTGCGGCTTATTGTGACTCCAATTTATTGTCTGTTAATTCTGAAAAATCCAAAATCACGGTCATTTCAAATACCTGGATATCTTTCTGCTGGACAGAAAAAGGCAATGTTATTGAATAAGCTGGACAGTTTAGATATTTGGGTATACATTTTAAATATAAGAGCAGGTGGACAACTCAACGGAAACATGAACTTAATTTGGGCTGTTGCAGCATGCCTGCAGTAGCAAATTTCTTTAATGTTCAGGATGATCAATATGTGCTTTTCATGATGGAGAAACAAGATTTTAAGTGTTGTGCCAGATAATGTTGGATATTGAGGGACAAACTCTGTACACTGTACTCATTAGATAAAAGGACATGTTACCCAACTGTGTATAGTGTAGTTCCTGATTATGGGGCTCTAGCTGTTCATTTCCTGAACTTCAAATCTCTCCAAATCCACACAACATTTACACTTGCAGGATTCAGCGTTTTGACTTCTACAGTTAATTAGAGGCAGATTCTTGAGAACTCATGTGACTGGTCTTTTCTGGCTGGCAAGGGAACACACTTTGGGGTCTAGGTTGTTTTAAACTAAAATCCTTCCCTCAGTCAAACAGGGGTTCTAAAGGTAGTAAGTGCACAGGCTTAGAGTTTACTGCTGAGAGGTACGTTTTGTGTAACACAATGAAATTATTGAAATCACTGAGGCAGAATTAGTATATTAGTATTAGTATCTAAACAGCTAAGAAAATGTATTTATTTATCAGTTGTTTTAAAGCAGCAAATCAGCAAACCCCTCCCCCTCACTTGCATGCCACCCCTTACTCCCTCCCTCCCTCCCCTCCCTCTTCTTCCCTTGCATGCCACCCCTCCCTCTCCCTCGGATAGGGTGGGTGGGCCATGTCCAGATGCCAGGCCCCTCCCCCTCCCTTGCATACCACCCCTTACTCCCTCCCCTTACTCCCTCCTCTTCCCTTGCATGTCACTCCTCCCTCCCCATCCGCTAGGGTGGGTGGGCCAGATACCGCCCCCTCCCTTTCCCTTGCATGCCACCCCTTACTACCTTCCTCCCCTCCCTCCCTCTCCTTGCATTCCACCCCTTACTACCTCCCTCCCCTACCTCCCTTTCTTTCTCTTGCATGCCACCCCTCCCTCTCCATCTAGCAAACTAGCAAACAGTAGTTACAGACCAGCTTTCAGCCACAAACTGACTTTTGCTGACTAGTCGCTAGGTTGGATCCTCTCTCATACACAAAATTCTATCCACACCAGGCTGCTCTTTTCCAAGAATCAGTCTAAATTGTACAAAGTTTGCTCATATCTAGAGATAGAACTTACAATTGGGTATTTTCTCCTAGAGAGAGAGCCAAACCACTCTGCCACATTACTAGGCAGAGATGACTTTCAGTCTGTCTGTCTTCTTTTTCCTGAGCCAGACCTGAGCTGTCAATGCAGAACTCACGGCAGAGCTCGACTCCCTTTTCCACTTATTCCTTCGAACATTCCATCCCTGTCCTCAGAGATGACTGGATACTGGAGCAGCACTCAGCTGAGCAGCTTTTTCACTTCAAGGGCAGGACAGCTTCCTGTCTGCCACAATTCCCCAACAGAAAAAAACGTGTAGAGTTGGAGTGCCTGAATTTTTATTATCTTGTGTTGATTCACTGTAATTTGATATGGAGTTGAGGAACTCTTTAATCAGTCCTCTTTTATGCAAATTTAAAGGTCACTCTGATAAGCAGTTAGTTCTATATATTCTATCTGACTGGAACCCTCATATCACTAATCAAGTTGCTAGGTATTTCCTAGTTGCAACAAAGCTCTGGGAATTAATTGTTAATAACTCTGAATAATTTCCCTTTTCCACCTTAAAAGTTCATGATCATTTATTTAATTAATTAACTGTAGTTATAACTACTGCTTTCTCATTGAAACTTAAAGCATATTACAGTGTAAATTGATAACAGCCCAATCAAAGAGACATTTAACAAGCATAGTGTAGGCTGATACAATCATTAAGAGTTGATACCAAATGAGCAGTGTACTAGGAATAGAATTACTGACATCTGAATGAACGTAGTATATTATGTGAATGTGGATTATAATGAAGAAAAATGGTATTTGAAATTTGGAGAAAATGCAACAATTGAGATGTCCCTGAATGAAATCCACTCTTCCCACCAACATATCCTTGAGGAAGTGGAGGATGTTTTACGCCTCAATTCTGCTCCCAATTCTGTTCCAGAGGCCTTGGGGGATGTATTATGCTCTGGAAATTCCCCTTCTTGCCCAACCTTACTTGCCTATAATCCTGCAATTCAAAGTTACTGTTCTCCAGATAACTCTCCTAATGAAGCAATTTGCGTGCCCATAAGTAAAGGGGGGGAAAAGTTGTCTGATAAGATGGACACAATTGAGTTTGAAATTGACTTAAGATCTACTAAAGTGCTTCAAACTGACTCAACCACAAAGCCCAAAGAGAAAACGTGGGCGCAGGAGCTGGCTGAACTTTCAGCTCCAATGGATAATAATTGCCCCTCTGGATTTCGTGATCTTTCTATTGGCCTTCAAGAAGATCTAGTTGATATTTCAGCCTCCTCTGCACCTGCACTTGGTCAAAGAAACTTCATTAAATCAACAGCTCAAGTCCACCACTATGACATCATCCCGAATAACGGCTCAACTTCGCAAAACACCGGAACAATTTCCAGAGTACCCATATCAGTCACACACCCAGACATGAACTCTACAGTTAACAGAATTTCATCTAATGGATGTGTACAGCACTCTCAGTCACAGATCACACCACTGGACGGTACAGCCTGACGCCAGAAATGTCCTGCACTATCGATACTTTCCTGGAACATATCAGGGTGGTGCCGCCACATAGGGGATTCTGATTTAATGAAATTTCTAGCCAGTTTTAATATTATCTCATTACAAGAGACTTGGACCAGTAGCGACATTCATCTTGCAGGTTATGCCTCCTTCTCAATTCCAGCATTCAGGTCAAAAGCCAGAGGGAGGATGAGAGCAGGTACTTGTATCCTAGTCTCTCAGCATGAAAATCAATGCAGTAGCACTAAACTTCGTGCCGCCTTTGGCCCAAGCCCTATTGATTTAGCAGCTCAATCTGAAATTTTACTAGTAAATGTTTATTTGCCACCGCAGAAGAGGCAAGCATTCTTGTAGAGAACTGGTCCACGATTCCATCAATACATACTTTTCGGCGAGCAAGAACATCCTCTGACACCCGTCGAGTCATTGCTGAGTGATCTAAACACCAGGATCGGAGAAAATGATTCAGCCCTAAGTCAAAGATGTGGCTTAAATTTGGATGAAATTCAATCTGACACCATATCTCAATGCAGGTTGTCCAGCGATCACACCATAAATCAAGCAGCTCCCCATTTGATAGACCTTTGCCTATCAGCAAATAGGGTAATTTTAAATGGTCTTCCTCCCTTTGATTACCCTGGAAAGTTCACGTTTAGATCTGCCGATGGGGTGAGTGTGATTGATTATGTAATAATATCGCCTGAACTAACAAACCACATTGATCACTTTGCAATTATGGCTCGAACGGAAAGTGAGCACTCTCCCCTTCTTCTTAGACTAATAAACAAATCCCTTCAAAGCAAATCAGCTCAGGAAGAAGGGTCTTCCTGTCATGTCCGGCTTAAGCTGGGCGCAAGAAACTGAACTAAGCGTCGCTCATTTTATTTCTGATGATCGGATGGCTAACTTTCTTCAACAGTTAACTGCTGCAAGGACAGCAGAGGAGGTTTGTCAAATCTATAATGAACTGGTTTCCTATCTAACCATTCAGGGTTCCAGTAATCAATCACATCATAAATTTTCACATTCAGTGAATCCCTCCACCTGGTTTGACGGAGAATGTATGAGCAGCAAGTCCCAACTCCGGAAGTTATTTCATCATTGTGAACTTAGAGGAAAAGTGTCGCTATCAAAAGAGTACCTCGCAGCTAGAAAGTCCTATCATGATCTTTTAAAGACCAAAAAGAAATTACATCTTACAAAGATTTGGAACAATCTCCATCAAGCCTTTAACTCCAGAGACAGCAAAAGCTTTTGGCGCATAATTGAATTCAAGTGCCCGGCAAGCCCTATACAGCCATCAGTTCTCAGATTTCAGTGGAAGCATGGAGGACACATTTTACAGCCATTTTCTGCAATCCAGAACTTTTGGATACTCCATGTGCAACTGGAGCAGCAAAGCATTTACCTGAATGGCCTCCTGTCAGCTGCGACGAGGTGATCACCCTTATATCTGACCTAAAACAAGGGAAAGCGCCAGGCCCTGATGGCCTGCCACCTGAACTCTTTAGAAGATCCCGGAGTTCTGGGCCCCTATTTTGGCTACCCTGTTTACCAAAATTAACAACAGTGGCTGTATCCCTAAGCATTGGACTGAAGCTATCATTGTACCTCTACATAAAAAAAGCGATCCATCAAATCCATCTAACTATCGCCCCATAAGCTTGCTTTCAGTGGCTAGTAAGCTTTACGCAAGGTACCTTATGATCGTCTCACTGCCTGGTCCTCTTCAGTGCTAGGCCCGGAACAGATAGGATATGCCACAGGTAAATCCACCCTTGACCATTGTCTGGTTTTAAACCATTTGGCGGAGAAATATTGCCACCCCAAGGGTGGGAAACTCCTGCGCAAGGCTTTCCTAGATTTGAAATGCGCATTCGACTCTATCCCCAGGAATCAGCTGTGGGAAAAAATTGACTGTGTTGGGAATAGACCAGAGATTACTGTTTCTTATTAAGCCAGTTGTATTCCTCAACTACCTGTCAAGTTCGTTGTGATCGTCGCGGGCAGCCTAACTTCACCTATAGTTTCTAACAAGGGAGTCAAGCAGGGTTGTATTCTTGCTCCTCTCCTGTTCAATCTTTATTTAAGCGACCTTGCTCCTCATTTATCTCCAGACTGAAAGTCACGCACCCATTTTGGGACAAAGACCCACATGTGCACTTCTCTATGCAGGCTGACACTGTGTTACTGTCTCGGTCCAAGGTGGGCCTGCAAAGACTACTTCAAGCGCTGCGACGTACTGCACAAAGCAGTGCCCTGTCGATTAATTATAACAAATCCAAACTACTGATTGTTTTGAACTCAAACAAACTCAGCACGTGGAAAATAAACAGTACATTGATTGAACAGGTCCATTCATACAGATATTTAGGAATCACCTTCCATCATTCCTTAACCTGGACCTCTCATATCCACCAGACTCTCAATACAAGTAAAATCAAAGTGTTGGCAATATCCAGATTTTTTCACACCAGAGGCGGTCAATTTTTTTCCTGCCGCCAATGGAAGTTTTCAGTTAAAACTACTGCCACAATTACTTCTGGAGCTCCAATCTGCGGAGCAAAACCGCTGAGAAATTAGAGAGTGTTCAATCTTTGTTTCTTCGTCGTTTATTGGGTCTTCCAAACTCAGTCACGTATCAAGTTCTTTGTTTAGAAGCCCGAGCCACGACAGTTCTTTCCCGGGTCTGCCTCTCTTTGTCTACATACTGGCTTCGCCTTCATTATAGAGCCCTCCCGGGCAGTCTCACATATTTTCTGTTAAGCGACCACTTCCACTCCACCTGGCACACCAAAATTATCAAGCAAATAAACAACATAGGTGTATCTTTTGACCAACTCCTACTGATGGATGAAAGACAGGCTTTCGGAGTTTTGAAACAACGTACTCTTGACATTGAAGGGCAGCTTCTCACAGCTGGAGCCTGCAGAACTTGTTCTCCCACATTTTATGGCATTTCACCACCATGTTTTATGGCTAAATATATGAGTAATTTAACCAATCCACATCTCCGCAGATATTTTATGCTTGCTCGGCTAAATGTGTTACCGACTGCCCAAACAAGAGGCAGATATCATGGCATCCCACAGGAGAACAGGACTTGTTCCTGTGCAGCGGGCCTACCCGAAACAACTGAACACGTGCTCCTTCATTGCAAAGATTTGGCAGTCTATCGGTTGCTTTTTCTCGAGGCCATCTTGAAGAAATTTTCAGTGAGATCAGACAAGGAAATAGTTTCACACCTGCTTAGTGACCATCATCCCCACACTACTGAATCAGTTGCCAGGTTTTTAACAAAGGCACTTGGATCAAGAGTGAAACCTTTGTGTAAATTTTAGTCAATTGGTTTTAACATAATCTGTATTTTACCACTCTTTATATGCCATTAAAGGTTTTGTATTTGTATTTGTATTTGAAAATGCAACAGGAAACAAAAGGATGGCAGAAAGCATGGGTTCTCTGTTACTAAAAGCAGATCCTCTGAATGTTAGTGGACCACAATCTACAATTCAATAATTATCAGGCATTTTTAGCATGCAGTACAAAGTGAAAAGCATTTCTTTTAGCACAACTTATGAACCTGTGTTTTTAAAAACAAGTCAGAGTTCATAAAGTGCACAGTATAATAGTAATGGCATTCTAGGGGTTACACTCTTAAAGAAACCATCTTTGGATCCTTTTGATCTAGCCAACCACCATCTGGTATCTTTCTTTTCTGGGCAAGATAGTTGAGAAAGCGGCAGCAGAACAACTGTAGACCTTTCTGGAGGATTGCATCTATCTTGGATCCATTTCAGTCTGGTTTCCACACTGGCCATAGGACGGAGGCAGTTCTGACTGCTCTCATAGTTGATCTCCAGGGACACCTGCACAGAGGCAGGTCAGCACTGCTATTACTACTAGACTTGAAAGCAGCATTCGACCTGGTTGACATCACATCTTCTCGCACTGCCTCGCTGATACTGGGATTCATGGGTCAGCCTTGCAGTGGCTGCACTCATTTTTCCAGGGCTGGAGGCAGAGAGTAGCAGTTGGAGAGAGATCCTTTGCACCCTATCTGTTGGTGGGCGGGGTCCCACAAGGGACACTTCTTTCTCTGATGTTGCTTAGCAACTATATGTATCCTCTTGCCAAGCTGATCTGGAATGTTGGGGTTGGATGCCATCAGTATGCTGATGACTCCCAGCTATTTCTGTTGATGGACAGTCATCTGCCTCAGATGTTTTGGCCAGTTGTTTGGGTGCTGTGATAGAATGGTTAAAGCAGAGTCAATTGAACTTGAATTCATCTAAGACAGAGGTCCTATGACTGAGCAAGGGAGGGGTGGGTGGGGTTTGCCAATTACCAATGCTTGACAGCATGCAGCTAAAACCTGCACCAGCCATCAAGAGTCTTGGTGTGATACTTGATGCCTCCCTATCAATGGAGTGAAAAACAATCAGGCTTCACAGCTGGAAAAGCCAAGTAAAAATAAGCAATTAAGCCAAGAAGTGGCCAGACAAAATAATTTGTTCTAAATAATAAACAGTTACTGTTAAATGAAACTTGAAATATAACTATTCTGGTTGTGAAACAATATATATTACATAGAATAAGCCTGAACATTTGGCACTTACAAAGTAAACATGGGACCAAAGTCATGCAGTAAACCAAAGCAAAATGACCAGTTCACTTTCATATGCCAAACTACTGCCATTCACTTTACACAGGGCTCCTCTTGGGCTTGCTTTGGAAACTCCAACTGGTATAAAACACAGCAGAATGGGTCCTTTCTGAGACCCCAAAGTGTGCACATAAACAACTTGTACTCTGCCAGCTACTTTGGCTCTGGATGGAGAACTGACTTAAGCTCAAGATTTTGGTGTTGGCCTTTGAAATCCTAAATGGGCTGGAGCCTCTCCCAGTATGTCCCCCAAGAGATGACGCAATCAGCAAATAACAATCTACTAGTCTCTGGCCTGATAGATTTCTGACTGGCTTTGACTAGGGCTAGGAGGAAGATGCTTTCTAGAAAGACCCAGGTGATGTAGGACTTGATAAAACTTCACAGGGCCTGTAAGGCAAAACTGTTCCATCAGCCTTGTGCTTGAGGCAGCTGCAGTTGTACCATCCAAATGGCCTCCCTCTTCTCCTCCCCTTTATTGTTGATATTGGTAAGATTATTTTTATAGAAACTGATTTTATTTGCAAAGCACATTTATAATGTCTTGCAAACGTTATAAAAATCATTTTTATAGATTTTGTTTGCAGAGGGGTCTTTCATAATCTTTTGTTAACAGCAATAATCCCAGCATGGAATTACCATTAAAAAAACACCTCCCCCGGCAATAGCACTGAGAACATAGTACCTCACTGTCTCTGATGGGTGACTGTTCCAGAAGGGCAGTGGGTGTTTGTTACTCCCTGGGATTATTTTTGTCAGTTGCCCACTATTAGGTTTGTTTTGTTACTGCTGAGAGTTGTTAAGTAAGCTACTGGTGGGAACACTTCTTGAAAGTAATGATATAATCAATAAAAATATGCTCTCAACCCATCCCCTCACAAATGCCCTGGCATGGTTACCCTAATATGCAACTTCATAGCTTCACATTTTCAAAACATTTTTTTAAAAGGGAAGAGTGCACTTTAATGAAACAGACATGCTGTAATGATTGTTTCACTGTAGCTCACTGAGGGAAATGGTGGACAGCATGTGCTTGGGGAACTTCACAAATTGAATGAATGAATGAATGAATGAATGAATGAATGAATGAATGAATGAATGAATGAATGAATGAATGAATGAATGAATGGCGGGCGGGCGGGCGGGTGGGCAATCTACCTAAAATGGTGGACGACAGAACAAACATGAACAGCAGAGTGGAAGTGGGGGTGCATGGGAAGAATTGCACAGGAGAAATAAAATGTTTTCTGCCTGCTTTGTTTGCGCAGAGCAAGCAGGAAATGTTTTCAAATCCGGCATGGAGAAAAAAGATCACTAGTTTAGTGATTTTTGAAAAACTTCGGTTGGGGAAAATAAAATGGCCTGAAAGCATTTTTTGGGAGGAGAGCTGTGAACATCTTCCCTAAAACACTTTTTATAATGTCTTCAAAACATTATATCTGTGCTGTGCAGAACAGACCACTGAATAGTAATTTATGTTAATGATTTTTTCCAGTTTGCTGAGTTTTGGAATACTATTAAGTAAAGTCTGAGAAGACAACTAGTCTTTTGATACTCAATGAATTTATCCCTCAAAAATTACTATTACATTGCATTGGTTTGCAGTCTCAAGGGCCAAAAACTGAAAATTTGTATCCAGATTGTTGCTAATAAAGAATATAAGTAGCAAATGACATTAGAAATAGAGCTACTCATGAAACCACTCCCAAGCTTTATTTCCTATTGTCAAAATACCCCTAAATATGTATTAATATCTGCATAACCTAGCAATGCCATTTAAAAGGGGCCGTTATGAAATATCAATGATTCATGATTTTAAAATGTGAATATAATTCCACATATGTAAAGTTTCAAGGTGTCATGAGAGTTTTATGGTTGGGGTGCTGTGTGGTTTCCGGGCTGTATGGCTGTGTTCTAGCAGCATTCTCTGCTGAAGTTTCGCCTGCATCTGTGGCTGGCATCTTCAGAGGATCTCTGAGATCTTCAGAGATGCCAGCCACAGATGCAGGCGAAACGTCAGGAGAGAATGCTGCTAGAACACGGTCATACAGCCCGGAAACCACACAGCACCCCAGTGATTCCGGCCGTGAAAGCCTTCAACAATACAGTTTTATGGTTTTTTGAAAGGAAGGAGCAATGCATGCTTAGTATTATAGCCCTTCATGCATGCTTTTGACTCCCACTTTTTCTTCACTTCCAGATTTATTGGTTAGCATTAAATAAAGTACCTGATAAAAGCAGATGCAACTGATAATCAGAGACCTATGAAATGAGGTCCTAGTGAGGGGTGGCATGCAAGGGAGGGGAGGGGAGGGGCCCCGGCATCTGGACATGGCCCACCCACCCTAGCAGAGGGAGCGGGAGGGTAAGGAGTGAGGGGTGTCATGCAAGGGAAGGGGAGGGAGTGAGGGGTGTCATGCAAGGGAGAGGAGGGAAGGGAAGGGGTAATCTATGCCACATCCCTATTTTTATGTCTATGCAATTGAAAGAATGACTTGATCAGAATTTGTGTTCACTACAATAAAACTGACACCTTCAGATGGTTTATGCTTATGACATTTCCATGTGTATGTTTTAAAGGGACTTATTTTTTACCTAAAGGCAAACATATTTGCAAGTTCAATACACATGGGAAAAGCCCTAAGGATGTCTACTGAAAACTGCAGTTTTACAACATACAAAAGTAACCTTGACAAATGCATGCTGTCTTTGATGATGACTAAACTTATCCAGACCACATTTAAACTTATAACCAACTTTCAATTTATGTAAAAATTTCATTTGCAGTGTAATTGCTTTCATTTTCATACTACACATACTTCTTCAAAATGAGATCCTTTGAAACCAATGGTACTTGCTTTGTAGTTAATATATTAAAATGGAGGTATCAGAGTCACTGAATATTGTAGGTTTCGATTAACACTGTGACTAGGCAAAACAGACAGCCCCAAATAAATGCTAAATCTGACACACGTGATTGTAAGGGAAGAATGTTATTTAGAAAAACAAAAGAAAAATGGTGGAAATCTGAAAAATTTGGACAAGTGGTATTTCTAACTCTTTTCAGGGAAACTCAGAATTGGATAGCATAATTAATACCTGTATCTGTATTTCATCTGACAATTCTCTTGCCATGTGGCAAAATTGTTCTGCTGAAGGATCAAGGGCTTTCACAATAACCTTCAAGCCTGTTCTTCCTTTTCCCTTACTGTAAACATCCATGGCAAAGTTATATTGAGCTGAAAGATGAAGAGATGTCTGAAAGAGAAAATATTACCTAAGAAAATAAAGACTTCCACTGCATATCTTGGAGCCGACATCCCACCTCCAGTCTTTCAAATCCGGATTTCAAGTCCACCAAAATAATTTACTGTCACAGAAAATACTGTAAATTCTTAGAGAGCCACTAGGGTTGTTTTCAATTCCCTCCTCCCCGAATTCAGAAATATTATGGAACTAATTTTAAAAAAAATAGATTCCAAGGAGTCCCCAGCATTTGAAGCAAATCCTTCTCATTCTCAGGCTATTGATGACTGAGAGACCCCAGACAGTCCTAAGCACCTATGAAGAGCCGTGTCATTAGCACATGCTGGCACATAAAGACACCTACTTGGGCATTCAAACATGCTTTTTTCCCATCTTCATTACACATGGAGACTAACTATTCCATAACAAGTTACCTTCTAACTTGGCCACTGTATTATGCTCTTTGTGAGGTGCCCTTTAAGAACGTTCTGAAGGTTCAAGCAGAAAGCAGATGATCACTTTATATGGGGTGAGGAGTCAATCTATGTTGCAGTAGACTAACAATCCACTTGAATTAAAAGTATCAGCGTTTAAAGCCTTTTGTGGTCTGCACACCACATACCTGAAATATTGCTTTTCTACATGAGTCCAAGCACACCTTAAGATTACCACAACTGGAAGGTTTTTTTCCCACTACCAAGCCAAAACCTTGCTTATGAGAAACAGTTAAACTCACTTTACAGAATCAGTTCCCCATAAACGTTAGTCAGGCAACCTTACTATTTGGTTTTTAAAAGGTTGTATGACTTTTTTTAATGAGCTTTTCATCTGAGAAGAGAGCTGCTTTTGTAAATTTAGCTGTTGCTTACCCTTAAATTGCATTTTATTGGTGTGGTACTTTATGTTGTGAACTGCTTTGTCTACAAGGAAAAGTAGAATACAAACCATTAAGCAAATAAATAAAAGGAAATGGATGCATTTGAACCAGATATATTCCAGGCAACAAATATGGCCATCAGAAGCACCAAGTAGAGTGGGAAGGACCACCATGGTAGGGCGATAGGCAAAGAAGACAAGCAATAATTACACCTGAAACAGTAGATCAAAGAAAATATAGCCCTGAGCAAAGGACAAAAAGAAACCTCCTTCTAATCTCACTGCTCCAGAATTTGCTCCTTGACAATTTTTGCAAAATAAACCAATAATATGTAAATCATGAATTCACCTCACTGTGTCTTGCCTTTACATCCAGAATATCTCTTTTAGTGACAGACCAATGAAATGTTAATCCAGGAACTGCATTTCCAAATGAAAAAGGAGTTTGATTACTGGTAATACCCATCACATATACTGGCATCTGAAAAAAAGAGAGAGTTTTTTTCCTTTCTTCCTTTGGAAAACAGTACAAGGTGATTGATGTTTAACACCAGTCACATGCATGAAATAAATTAATAAATACCATTAATAAATTACATACACTCATATATAATTACATTATGTCACCAAGATCCTATTTTATTTGATCAATATGCAGTACTGAAAGGAGAGGGACTGAAGTCTATAATAACTGTAATTCAACTAACCTGAGTACCAGTTTTAATTCGTGTAACTGGTGCATGGATTCGAACTGACTGAAGTTGAATTACCTCAATTTCAACTTTGGCCTAAAAAAAAGTCATAAATCAACAGTTGCAGTTTAATTTTAGTAACATTTAAATGAATTAATTGCTTTATATATGGAGATAAATGCAGATGTATCAGTAATTCTCAGCTAACTTCACTTATTTTTTATAGTCCACCATCATTTCCTGACAGCAACCAGGTTCACGGTTTGTCACAACATAATTAAAGCAATACATATAAATTAGCAACAGTTAAAACCATCATTAAAATTTTAACTTTAAACTTAAATCTCCCTGGCACCCTTAATAAAATTTGAACTCTACCGTGTACAGCCAGATAAGCAGGGAAGGAAGAAACAACAACAATAACAACAACTAGCTAAAAACAGCAAACAAAATAGAGGTAGAGAGGCCAGCAAGATGAACCATTGCTGCCTGAACCACAGACCTGGAGGAACATTTATTTTTATTTATTTATTGGGTTTATAAACCGCCCTCCCCCGAAGGGCTCAGGGCGGTGAACAAATTAGATAGAGCACAGCATTAAATTAGATACAATAAATATGGATTAAAACAGCTCTAATAAGATAAACCCTACCCCATTTAAAATGCAGCATCAATTAACTTGAGATGGCGCCTGTTATCAGTTCCCACAAGACCCCAAAAGGGGAGGGGTGGCAGGGTCCCCATGATGTCATAAAAGGGGAGAGGAAAAGGAGGGCCCCTTATCAACGGCTGGTCTCCCCAAAGGCCTGGTGGAACAGCTCAGTCTTGCAGGCCCTGCGGAACTCAGCAAGATCCCGCAGGGCCCGGACAGCTGATGGAAGAGCGTTCCACCAGGCAGGGGCCAGAGCTGTAAAGGCTCTGGCCCGGGTGGAGGCCAGCCGTATCATCGAGGGGCTAGGGATCACCAGTAAATTGGCCTCTGCCGAGCGCAGAGACCTACTTGGGACATATGGGGTAAGACGGTCCCGCAGGTACGGAGGTCCCAGGCCGCACAAGGCCTTAAAGGTTAACACCAACACCTTGAAAATGATTCGGAATTCGATTGGTAACCAGTGCAGACGGCGAAGCACAGGGGTAATATGTTCTCTCATGGCACCCCCTGTGAGCATTCGAGCCGCTGCATTCTGGACCATCTTCAATCTCCGAATCAGGCGCAAGGGAAGGCCCGCGTAGAGCGAGTTGCAATAGTCTAGCCTGGAGGTGACCGTTGCGTGGACCACAGTGGCTAGGTCAGCTTGGGAAAGGAAGGGGGCCAGCCGTCGGGCCTGACGTAGATGGTAAAACGCGACCCGGGTTATATGGGCCACCTGGGTCTCCATAGAAAGAGACGAATCCAGGTGGACCCCCAGGTCACGAACAGAGGGGGCTGGTGCCAATATAGCCCCCTCCCACACCGGTGGCTGAAAATCCCCCACCTCCCCCCCCCGCCCCAGCCAGAGGATCTCCGTCTTCGCTGGATTCAGTTTCAGCCTGCTCTGTTTCAACCAACCAGCCTTGCCTTTACATCCAGAATATCTCAATCTTGCAGGCCTGCCGAACTGAGCTCAATCTTGCAGGCCTGCCGAACTGAGCCAAGTTCTGCAAGACCTAAGTCTGATTTGACAGAGAGTTCCACCAGGTTTGGTCCAGAGCCAAAAAAGCTCAGGCTCTTGTTGAGGACAGCTGGATACTTCTAAGGCCAGGGATCACCAGCAGATTACTACCAGCAAAGCACAACACTCTTCGAGGCAGAGGATGTATTAGGAGAAGCAGTCCTGCAGATATGAGGGTCCCAGGCCATTTAGGACTTTGAAGGATAATACCAAACTTTGAATCCAATTTGGTACTCCAAATGGAGCCAGTGCAGCTGGAGGAGCACTCTTGTATATGTATTCTACACAGGGTCCCTATAAGGACACCTGCCACTGCATTCTGGACCAGCTGAACGTTCCAGAGAAGACCCAGAGGTAGCCCTGTGTAGAGCGAGTTACAGTCTAACCTGGAGATGACTGTTGCATGGATCACTGCAGCTAGATAAAGGCGAGACAGGTAAAGCAGCAGTGGCCTAGCCCAGTAAAATGGAAAAATGCCACTCTGGCTGTATGAGTGACCTGCATGGAGAGGGAGGCATCCAAGATCATCCCCAAGCTTGATGCTGGTGTTAATGTCACTCTACTTAAGCTGATGACCCAACCCTGCATCTCCCTGGTCCAACCACATGATCTCCACATTAGATGGATTTAGTTTCACTCAGCTCTGTTTCACACATTTTACCATGGCCCTCAGACAACTGTCCAATTTATCCACGACAGTGACTTGTTAGCTGTCCATCAAGAGATATAGCTGGGTGTCATCTGTATACTGATGACAACCCAGCCTGAAACTCTGGACTTGCTGGGTGAGGGGCCACATATAAATGTTAAATAACAATGATGAGAGGATCACCCCCGAGGGACATACCAAAGGGCATTGTGGAGAGACATTCTACCCAAGTGCCACCCTCTGTCCCCAGTCCTTGAGGAATGAGACCAGCCAATAGAAGAGTGTTGCACGTATACCAGAATCGGATACCTGATATACCTATTTACTCATTCAATCAAACATCAGGTCTGTTTCAGACCTAGGACTCTAAACAGATTACAAACATTACAGACTTAGGACTCTAAACAGATTACAAACATGCAATCCACTAAAATGAGAAGAAAACGTTACACTAAATCTTCACGTCAACTTTCTACTCATGTCAGATATAGTATCAAAATGTATGTACAACTAATTATAAAGGAGAAGGAAGGAACTTTGTATAATGTAAAATTCAAGTTTATGATACAGAAATGTTATAATACAGAAAATATAGAAATCATAATTTTATTGTGTATTAAGTTATTTTATGTTCTTAGTGAATTAAAATAAGTTTGCAGACAAATTGAAATTTAAAAGAGATATGGCAACATGGTGGATGAAATAGCAGGTATGAGAGGGATAAGATGTGATGCTGTAAAAGCTTCAATGACAGATCAAAGTCAGCTGAAATGTCCATAAATGACCTACCAGAATCTATCCAAGGAAAGCTATATATCAACAGAATAGGATTTAAATTCTACACTATTAGGAAGGCAAAATGTCAGATTAAGGCACCCGGGTTTGTGTGGCATTTTAATTAGTTCTTACCGTTAAAAGGGTATTTATGAGACTGAAAAAGGACAGATGGAGAAGAAGAGAATGCAGATGGTTTCTTAAATTTAAACCAATATAGAATTCATAAATCAAGTGCTGAACTTGTATCAAATTCCACCATAGCTATAGACTCACTGGACGACCTTGTTGTAAGTACTTATCATTCAACCTCTGCTCCCAATCTAAGACAGGAATAAATACAACATATTGTACAAGGCTGCTCTGGAGTTGAATGAAATAAGGATTGTAAATCCCCATGAATATCATTTTACAAAATGATAATAGTAGCTCTTATGTTATTAAAAATAATGTGCATATCACACTATGTGTATAGTTTATAAACAAACCAAAATAAATGATAACATTTCATTGTGGCATTGTGAACTTATATAATAAATGACAAGAGCACAAAGAGAGAGGCTTCTTCGTGCTTGTTCATGGGATATATTGTACAGGAATGGTGCTAAATCATAACAGCCTCTACTCAAGATTCTAGCACAAGTGAATGGCAGCAATGAAAAGAGATCTGGAAAAAAAACCTCATGTGTTCCTTTGGATAAATAAAGGAGAAAAAAGGTCACACGACAGAAGATAAAGGCACTTTATGGTAGTGATAAATAATATCACTCTTATTATGTTCTGCACTATTCTTCTTTTGTTCCCCTTCTTTAAGTTTTGTTCTATGTCATTTTAGTATTTCATCCTGCAAAAGACAAGAAGACAGAGCTTTTCCCTGTTTATTGAAACTGCTGCAGAGAAAATAAGTTACTGCCTTAGTTTGTTCATCTTGTGGAGAAGTAGGGGTGTTTGTTTTTCCCTTACAGCTTAAGCACTTGTGTTCCATCTATACTTGATGAACCTTAAAAAAAACCAGTACATCATATATCTAATAAGTACAAACCTTCCATGTGGATCAAAAATCTATTGGGGGGGGGGGGGGGGGACAGAACCACACATGACTATAGCAGATATTTTGCAAAACCTGGAGAAAGCAATGTATACACATGTACAGATTTAAGAACATCTGGTGGCACATTGGAGGCTCTAGCAACACAAAACTGCACCCAAAAACTTGCAGAGAGGGGGAGCAAATGGGAAATGAAAACAGCTGTGGGGAGAGGTGGGGCAAAGATGGAGGGAGGAGTAAATGAATCTGGAAGAATGTTAAGGTAGAGAGATGGTAGACATGGAGAAGCATGGATATATGAAAAGGCAGGGTAGAATAGACAGGTATATGTGGAAATTAAAGGGGGTACTGGAAACTGGAAAGGAAGGAAGTGGGGGAAGTGGAAAGAAACAACTCCCCCCTGGGAGTTTTTATCATTCAGCTTTCTTTGCTTGTTACTCCTTGTATAGTAAGTTTTGCTCAGCAGTCTCTCACTTTCCCCTACAGTTTCCCTTGTTGACTGTTATGTTTTTCTCTCCTCTCCCCCTCAACTTTTTTGTATTATTTTACTTAAAAAAACTACTCAAAAGAAAAACTTCCACTGATTCCAGTGATAGTACAGTATATTTTATTCCCATTCTGCTTTGACTTCCCAATCCATATTTAAATAAGGTATGTGAAGTGGTGATTTATCAGTTGTGACTTGCAAGCATAGGATAAGCATTTCTCTTACGTACAGGGCAATATAAGGATAAAAGTTCCTCAGAGGGGTTATGCTAAGAACCTCTATACACAAATAAAATACACAATATTGGGCACTTCTAGCTATTGACTTTGAAATGTATCAATTAAACTACTAAACCTTACCAAATCCAGTGTTATGTCTCAATATTTGAGCATTGCTCCCATGCAATTTCATAGGCTGGATGAAGGAAGCAGTAAATCTAGGGAACAGCTTCAAGCAGGACCACATTCTGGTGGATTCCACGCAACAAATGTATAACAGGTTGCAGTCGTTATAAAGGAACCCATTTCCCTTTTCCCCATTCACATGTGTGCCGTGCAGGAAGCGACTGGAGCCAGAGGCGTAGCAATTCTAACTCAAAACTATCATTGGTTTAGCAATTTCTGTAAATCCCAGGTTGAGGGAAATAAAACAGGCCAACTCTTTTTGGGAACGGGTCCTGTGCGAAGTCCCCCCCCTGCCAACAGTTTGTACTGTGCCCTACACTCATTGTATTTGCCCTGTGCAGAATCCATCTCAGTTTGGAGTGGGCTCGAATAAAATTAATTATTTCCAAGAATGCTTAATTAACTTTAAAAAAATTTAGTGTCCCAGTGAACACTACTGAATCAAGATCCACTGCTCCATTGAGCATTTACAGTAGGGGCTGTGTTGAAGTTGTAAAGCATCTTGTTGACATGCAGAAAGTTCCAGGTTCAATCTCTAGCAACTCTTGTTAAAAGGTTTAGATAGCAGGTGATCTGAAAGATTTCTACCTAAGACACAGGATTGCTGCCGCCAGTCTGAGTAGACAGCATTTACCTTGATGGACCAAGGGTCTGATTCAGTATAAGGCAGCTTCATGTGTTCACCTGTCCATTGTCACCAGAAATATAGGAACTATATTTCACACACTTACTGGCACTACTTTAAATATATGCTCACAAAAATATCCCAATTTTAAGCTTACAATGCTGCCAGCATCCCCCTTTTCCAGCTGTCTTTACTTGAGTAAGTGAGGGAAAAAAGCAGGCTTGCAACAGGAAGGGTTAGAGATGCAGCTGGTAGCAGAAAGAGCTGGTAGTACAGAATTTGCCCTATTTTGACCTGGTAATTCAAAAGAAGATCAGAAAATTCAAACTGCAGGAATTTGCTGTGCAGGTACCCTCATTCAAACATTGAGCACATTAATTTGTTTCAAGTGCAAACTCAGTTAAACTTAACAGAAACTGTTACAAAGAATAGCATGCTTTTAGATATTTCATTTGTTCCATTTGAAAATCTATTTGTAGCACTCTGAAAAAATGGATCTCAAAGATTTTAATGTAACTGGTTTCCAGTGACTATTTTTGAAAGCAAAAGGAAAAAGACGATTGCTCATGTTTTTCTCAGTGCCTGGAAATTTGAAGGCCTCAACAACTATTTAGAACCAGAGCTATGTCAAGTGGGCTTTTCTTGTGAAGGACACGGATTCTGCACGGAGCTGACCTAACAACAGAAATCTACAATTTAATAATGTGTAATACCGTACTACTTTTATAAATACGCTAATTCTAAAAATAATACATGTAACAAGGCAGCACTTTTGCAATGTGATAAATGGAATTTATTTTTAATGGACCATACCTGGGATACCACGACAACTTTGCCAGTCTCTGCATCAACAGCTTGAACCATTCCTGTTAGAGTGCTGTTGCCAATCACCATTCCTATTACAAGACCACTGTTGTTCACTGAGGCAATTTGGGTGTCACTCATTGAGAAGATTATGTTGGACTGAGGCTGGGGACCGCCTTCAGAAATAATCTGCATTCAGTCATTAAAAATACAGATTAATTCATTTCAGCTATCAATGACACATTCTACCTTCCCTTCAGCTATTGGGCCTATAGGAGACTGAAGAAAAAAAGAAGGATCTTGTAAGCAACTAAGGCAAATGAGTACTAAAATCTTAACCACAAAGATGTTCGCTTATCCAAGGTCCTCTGTTAAGTGCCATAACATGTTTGTTGGTTCTAAAATTTTTTAAAAGCATTCTAAAAAGCATAAATAAGTGAATTACCAAACATGTGAATCTAACTCTTTGTTTAAGTATATTTTAATTTATTTTACTTTTACTAGTTTTGATTTTTAACCCACTTTGCCCTTGAAGGCTCAAGTAAGTTAAACTAATTCAAAATAAAACAAATAGTTTTGTGGGTATAGTACTTTTCTTATAATAAATGATAAAATATTCATTAGAAACTAAATCCTTCTCTTAATAAAAATTTAAAAGTTTTTTATTGTTTCTCAATCTGAAATTTGAGGATAAAAGAAGTTCCAAAGTTGGCCCTCCTCCATACATTCACTCTGTTCTACACAAAGGGCACTGTGTGATGCCATTCAGAGAACTATACTAGTGACACAGTTACAATCTATAAATTTATTGTAATCATTTCCTAAACAATAACTAGTTTGGCATTGTAGTTTAAAAGTAACTCACCTGAATCACTGCACCTTTAAGTAATGTGACTTTTCTTGGTATTAATCTAAATGGAGGGAAGACCTGGAAATTAAAGTAACAGATTAATTTTTTTAAAAATAAAATCCAACTTTTCAGGTTGTGCAAACCACTAGAGAGGCTAAAACATGGCTTGACATTTCTTCATCAGGCCTGAACCCATACCTAAGTATGGATTTGCCTCTCCTATCATTCACTGCTTTAAACCATACATTGTTTTGATGGCACTCGTGTTGAAATGTGGTGAACAGAAAACATTTTAATCTCTGTGTTCAACTTGTTTAAATTATTTGCTTTTGTAGTAATGTTTTTGGCAGGTATTTTCTCCTTCTTTTGCTGTACATGTAATGCTAACCGTTTACTGAACATCCTCGTCACAGTTCCCCATCACTTTCAACATACTTCACATTCTAATCCTTAGTTTACTAATTTTGCTTCTTTCATTGCTGCTTGGGAAGAGGTCCTCCTCTTTTCAGGCTCCCTACACGCTGTCCCTTTCCTAACCTTCTCCTCTGAAGTGAATTTTTATAGTGTATCAATTCTTTTTTGTTGTGGTCTGTCTTTCAATGCATCAACATTTTTTAGCAAAAAATCCCTCAGCATCTTCACTGCCTCTCTTTCCCTAGCAACTCCCTAGATTTTTTTTTATCTTTTCCCACCTTACCATAATTCTTATAAAATCTTGTCTCTCCCTTTATCTTTGTGCCATGATCAAATTTTTAAAAAATGATCATTATTCAGGGACTGTGTTACCTCTTTGTTCGGCCCAGAAGACTATTATTATTTAACTGACAATACATTCCAAGGCTGTGGGCCAGAGGTCGGCAACTTTACCACCCAAAGAGCCATTTGGACCCGTTTTCCATGGCCCCGAAGATCTACCGAGCCAGAGAGGAGGCTCTGCACGGAGCCACCTCCAGTCCGGCTCCTCCACTCACCTTTCCTTCCAGTGCTGCTCTGTAGGGCCTGCCTACAGGCATCTCGCACTGCAGGAGGCAGCGTCGCCGGCAGGGAAACCCCCTCTGCAGCGGCCTGTTCCATGGGACAGAGGAGAGGATGGCGGCTGTGGCCAGCCCGGTGCCGCCGCCTCTCACGCTGTGGGAGGCAGCGGGGCCGGGCAGGGAATCCCCTTCTGCCTGACGGAGCAGGCAGAGGGGGGATGGCAGCTGCTCTGGAAGGACACGCCCACGCTACCCTCTGACCTCCAGAGGACATGTCCCTCCAGAGCAGCGCTGGAAGGAGAGGAGAGTGGAGGGGAAGCGAAAAATGGCACCCTCACGCACAGAGCCGCCTCCTGTTTGGCCCCTCCATTCACCTTTCCTTCCAGCACTGCTCTGGAGGACTGGAGGGACACGCCCATGCTACTCTCCAACCTGCAGGCCATGCAGAGCCGCAGTATAAGGCTGAAAGAGCTGCAGGTTGCTGACCCCTGCTGTAGGCAAATGGAGCAGGGCACTTAGAAAAAAATCTACCATGACCATCCTTTTGTATTCTTTGATATTAATATTTCAATATTTGTTTAAAATGCTATTTTCAAGTATCTTAGTTATTTTGAGACGATTAGTATTTCAAAATACAAACACCACTATGGCAGTAAGCAATTTAGAAATTATTGGTATTAGTTAACAATGAAAATGCTTACTTCAATTTGCTGTGGAGGTGAATTGATTCTCTCTCCATGTTTGTCAATGACAGTGGCTGTAAGACTGGTTTGACCTATGGCCATGCCATGAACCAGAAAAGCAGCAGTGAATTCATCAGGAGCATCGCTGAGAAGACTGTAGTAAAAATACATTAATTAGACAAGTTGTTTTATTTTAAAAAAGAGATAATGGTGGACTTTCTCTACCAGGGATACAGTCTTTCATATTTTTGAACTTTGCTAGCATATATTTACTAAGTATATACCACAAGATACCACGATAAGCACAATATACCACAAGAATGCAAACCTTCTTATATGCGTTAACGTTTTAGCAATATCAGATGAGGAGAAAAATTATGGAAGGAGAAAATTATGAGAATTGTTTATTATATTGTCAAAGGCTTTCACGGCCAGAATCACTGGGGTGCTGTGTGGTTTCCGGGTTGTATGGCCGTGTTCTAGCAGCATTCTCTCCTGACGTTTCGTCTGCATCTGTGGCTGGCATCTTCAGAGGATCTGGTAGTTGGAAAGGAAAGCAAGTAGAGTATATATACCTGTGAGTAAAGGTCAATAGGTGAGGGCATCTGAATAGGAGTGGCCTGTCAAGTGAGTAACAATGAAGTGTAGCATGTAAGTAACAATGGAGATAGCAAGGTCAATAGGTGAGGCATTTGAATAGAAGTAGTCTGGCCTTTGTCTAGCTGTGGACAAGTCTACATAGCAACCACCAAACACAGCGCTCAGACATGAATCAAAGAACACGAAAGGCACTGCAGACTATTTCAGCCAGAAAAATCAGCAATAGCAGAACACATAATAAACCAACCTGGACACAGAATATTATTTGAAAAACGGAAATTCTGGACCACTCTGACAACCACTATGTCAGACTACACAGAGAAGCCATTGAAATCCACAAGCACATGGACAATTTCAACAGAAAGGAAGAAACTATGAAAATGAACAGAATTTGGCTGCCAGTTTTAAAAAACACTAGAGTCAAGACAGTGACTAATCAGCTCCACACAGACACAGGATGACTATAGACAATCAAAGGGAACAAAGGCCAGACTACTTCTACATCTACTTTTACATCTTCTGAAGATGCCAGCTTCTGATCCTCTGAAGATGCCAGCCACAGATGCAGGCGAAACGTCAGGAGAGAATGCTGCTAGAACAGGGGTAGGGAACCTGCGGCTCTCCAGATGTCCAGGAACTACAATTCCCATCAGCCTCTGTCAGCATGGCCAATTGGCCATGCTGGTATGGGCTGATGGGAATTGTAGTTCCTGAACATCTGGAGAG
>NC_059427.1:64029322-64055826 GCF_021028975.2 Sphaerodactylus townsendi
GGGGGGGGGGGGGGACGGGAAAGCGGCGCCTTCGGCGCAGTGCAGTTTGCACTACACCGATGGGAAGGCAGCGCTTTCCAAAAACCTCCCTTGGGAAGGGAGGTGGAAAGCGGCGCCTACATGCTGCTCTGGCCTGTGCGAACAGCTGCCCAGGGACGGCGTTTTTGCCTTTGTATCTCAGCAGCCTGCTTTGGTGAAGGTCTGGCCATGTGACAAACTCCCAGGTACTTCAGAGCTGCTAAGACTGGTAAATAATTATAAATAATTACATTATTGTTCCTTGAAACTACCTTGCAGAAGTCAGTGAGCTGCCCCATTTGCACAATGGTTATACAAGTACAAACAATTATGCAAGTGTGCTGTCAACAATACTTTAACAAACATTTACAAAGTTAGTGAAATTCCATAACTACAGTGATTGGGTTTGACAGTGACAATAATTTCCAAGGATTCCATGAAGTTTCTGCTGGTTCCCCTATCCCGTGGCAGAGCTCTCTCCTGTCCCTACCTCATGCTACTTCTTAGAGTCTGGAGTGGCATTTAGGGAGTCATTTTGGACTGCATAGGAGAGGGAGGTAGCAAAGTCAGTTCCACTGACAGAAATCCTTCTATCAGAGGAGATTTTCAGCATAATCCAAACTAATCTTTGGTCTGAGATTAGAATATGGCAAAAACTGCACAAATTATAATATTGATCTTCTTTTTGATAAATTTATGGGCTGACATACAATTTCAATTTCCGTGTTGGATGCAAAGTTTTCTACTAATGGAAGGCACTTCCAAAAGAGGAACAGAACTTTCTCCTCCCATGGATCTTCTAAAATGATGCTAATGGGAGTCAAAGAACCTTCAGGAATGGCATGAAGGACAAATTAGGAAATCAGCAGAAAGAAAGGAAAGTTGTATCTCCCCATCCATTAGTGGAAAATTTAGTCTGGACCTAACCTTCCTTCCCAAAATGGGGCCATCACACTGAAAAATTTGCCCACCTCATTATTATCATTCTGATCTCCACAATGGTTTACAGTTCATGGTATGTAGCAGCATTACCCGTTTTTGAAAATAAAAGTCTTCCCACAAAACATTATCAAAAGCACAAACTATAGATTTGCCTGGAAATAGATGAGCCAATCCCAATATTCTAGATGTTGACTTTGTTGAGGAGATCTGCTGTCACAAGAAATAAGTGTCTCCAACTGAGAAGGAATGGTTGAATAAAATATGAGAGTATGCAGAAATAGATAAGCTAACTAAAATGCTGAAAGAAAGTCCACTAGAAAAATGTGAGAGAATATGGTCTCCCTGGCTAGAATTTATGAAAGAACAATATGGCTCAGATTTACTGTGAGCTGGGTTTAAGTTTTATAATGAAGTGTGGATATTGATTTTAGATACTGTATTAGGGTTTTTTCTCATTTTTATTCTTAATTTTTTTAATGATACAAATTAGATAAGCATATGATATATATTAGATAGATGGAGGTCAGACTATCTGTATGATATTAAGTGTATTTCTTCTTCTTTTCCTTTTTCTTCTTTGTATGTTTTTTTGAAGAATTGAATAAAGACTTTATATATTTTAAAAGTCTGTTTGTATACACTGTGAATTTTAATTGCCAGTAACAATAAAGAAAATGTCGCTTACCTGCGCTTTGCCTCTTCATATTGGAGGCGCAGTCTCACCTTCTCAGCCAACTGATTATTACTGCTCACAACAAACTGAAGAAACAAAATATGAAGTGTCAACTATTTCCCACTTTTTAAACTTAGGCACATAAATGCAAGTGCCATGAGATGTATGTCAGATGCAATGTAACATTAGTGCTCAAACAAATACAGATCATTTTACATGATTAACTGTATAGCTGATCAACACAGAAATATAAAATCCCTTGCCGTCAGATGCACATACATCAGGTTGCTACAGACTATCTAGTAACAGTTCTAAGGGTATGCAAAAACAGCTGCAGAGCCCAGATAATGTACATTAGATAATGTACATACATTTCCAGAAACATCTGTTTGGGATCCAACATCCAGATACTGCTTAGGTAACGAGAGTGTGGAGCCTTCCAAAGATGTGCTGCTGGCCCACAGGTCTGAGTGTGATCCTCTGTCCATTACAAAATTGTCTTTCAACTTGGCAAGGGACTGGAACAAGAAGGAACAAGTCACAGTTAGTAAGGATGCCTCACCTCCCTAATGGTCACTAGTCCATCTCATTTTTGAAGATTTAATCTCTGAGTTGTGAAAATAGACAAGCAAAGAGTCTGTTTATATGCATATCTGCCTGACTACATTTTTGCAGTCAAACACAGGGTGTTTGTTGTGAGGGGGGAAAGGAGATTGTAAATGCCTTTGAGTCTCCTACAGGAGAGAAAGGGGGGATATAAATCCAAACTCTCTTCTTCTTTGTCCCCTTTAAAAGAACGACTCCTCTTAATTTTTGTAACAGTTCAACACAAGCATTTTTAAGCTGCTGTAGTAGTAGTTGAAGTCTGTCAAGTCAATTCCATACCTCAATGAGGTCTTGCTTTTCTTTCTCTCCCGAAGTGATGGCTTTCTTGATAGCTTTCATTTCACTTAAGATGGCTTGTGCCTCATCAAGTTTATATCCACCTCGAGTGTCAGACATTTTCATATCAATTCTTGAATATGATTTGCAAAACAGAAGAGGAACAATTATTAACAGAAAGACTCTTCAAATTAGCAGCATGCACATATTTTGATTCAGAAATCTATCAGCAGACAGCACTAATGGATGCAGATCTTTCCCTTGTCCCCTCCAGTAAGTCCATTCTGCTTCTGAAAAGTTGATTCTTAGAGTTGCAGGACCATGGGGAATAATAGTCATGTACATTGGAGAGCTGTAGTGAAGAAGGGGAAGGAGACAAAATTGATTTGTCCACCTCTCTTCTGTCCAATGATAGATTTTTAATTTTGTTCTAGAGTAAAATATATTCTACTTGTAAAATATGCTTCAGAGAATCCTAGAGATTCAAGTCAAAACCTAGTGATCATTAACTTACTTCTTCAGTGTTTGGTAACCAAGTTCCTTGTACTGGAGTTCCTGTCTCATGTGAGCTACTTCTCTCTTGAGTTTATTAACCTGTAGAAAATAGGAAAAAGCAAACAGTTCTAACCAAAACTTACTATTAGTATATCAGTGAAATAATCCTTTCAAAAACATGCTTATAAAATTCTAGACTTTATTTTTTTTTAAAAAAATCAGTTTATTAATTATTACTTTGATAATGTACTATGACATTAGCACTAGCCATCCTTTGCACAATAAAAATGGCAATTAAATGTACTAAATGCTTATGGGTTTCTGAACTTTTTTGTATTTAGACATGACAAATGAGAAATGCAACTGAAACTACTCTAACTCAGAACCATTCTCCTCAGTAGAAGTCATTTATTTAGCAGCTATCAGGGATTGTGCCTAGTTGATTGGATGCATTCCTAGCTCAATGTAGTTGTTGCAAAATATACTGCCGGTAATTGCATCTAGTTGATTGAGATGCATTCCTACCTCAGTAATCAACTACAAAATATATGTAACCAGCCTGTTACATGTTGCCATTGCTGTAATGGGACAGTCTTTCCTTGATCTCTCCATTATGGCTTCACATGCTTTGTAGATAATTAGGCTTACCCCTAACACCTTCTGCTCCCATAGGAAACGGGATGTTTCCATTGTTTTAATAAGGGGCAGGAGGCCAAATAACTTTGCTCCTCTGTTTCTTTGACAGGAACACCTCCCATTATTAGAGAAAACAGGAGGGGTAATTATTTCTGAATAAATGGGGTAGCAAAAGCCAGGTTTGCCAGAACTAGCTTTTTACAAGCTGGGTGCTTTATTGCTTTCCAATAAACCAGGGGTAGGGAACCTGCGGCTCTCCAGATGTTCAGGAACTACAATTCCCATCAGCCCCTACCAGCATGGCCAATTGGCCATGCTGACAGAGGCTGATGGGAATTGTAGTTCCTGAACATCTGGAGAGCCACAGGTTCCCTACCCCTGCAATAAACGCTGCTGATCAACAATACAGAGTCCGTATATGCACCTTAAAACTATGAAGTTTTAACAATTGCTAATACATACTTTTTAAGTGTACAGTTGACCATTGTGCAATGTAATCTCTCAATGAACGAAGCAGATGCAGCCAGATACCAACTAGGGAACACAGGTATGTATCTGGCCTCTGCTGATATATGAGAGTAATTCACAAAATGAAAGAGAATAATTCACATTTCTCTTATTAATATAATAAATCTTCAAATATAATTATTATGTTTCCTTCTATCATATAAGATGTTCTGAAAAATAATGAAAATATTAAGTCATCTACAAAACATCCCACATTTGGGATTTTGTGGTTCTACAAACACAAATCTTAGGACAGTACTGGTTCATACAGCTTTTTAACATTTCTATGAATTATAAGTATTAGACTCTGAGGTAATTCAAATAACTCAAATGTTCAAATTAAAAATCTTACCCTAGATTTTGTGGTGGCAATTTCAGCTTTAAGAATCTCTGGATCATACTTTGAACCAGATGAGGAACTGGAGACTACTATAAAAAGGGAAGAAACACACCAAAGTGGGGAACAGTACATAAAATAAAGCACTACCATTTTCTTCTAAACACACAGGCTCACTATAAACACAATGTTTTTTGTTACAAGCCTAAAGAAAGGTAATAGCACATGTAAAGCTTTCTTTAAAAAGTTTTATTAATTAAAATTTCATAACACACCGTTACAGTGACAGATATCATATATAGTTACACAAGTCACATAAAACAAAATTAACATATACCATATTTCTATTAACAAACAGTTGAACACCCTGACAATAACAACAGGTAACGTCCCCTCCTCTTATCCCATCTCTCTCACCCTGGTGCCCTTCACCCTACTTATACAAGATAATTCATGTATAGTTTTCCATTCTTATCTTGAATTGTTCTTTCAATCTTGTTACTCTAGACTTCCCTTACGTATACTCAAGTTCAACATATCATCTATAATTTTCAATAAGCTTTTAACTAAGGTGAATATTCAAATTTATTTTTATTTATTTAAAGCTTTCAATTAGCTTGTTTTAAAATAAAATTCCACGATTTCAGAAATAAAGCTTTGAAAGTTATTGCAATGGAGTCTATTACTAATAGTTATTTGCAATGCTCTTTGTGTTAGGAAAAAGTACCAGTACTCATATATAAGGCTACACCAACTTCAACTAGTTCCCACTCCAGGACTTTGGAGAGGTTCTCCTCCCACCTAAATGGTGATGGCACTCAGTACTATCACAAAAAAGTCCTGGTTATCTGCCAATGCAAATAACAATTACTGTCAATGTGTGTTTTGTGAGCACAACTGTAAATTATGGCTATGATTGAACATATGTCTATTGAACATAAATAAGTGAATGAAAGCACAGATGATTCTTTAGTTGAAGTTTACATAGATTTCTAAAGTGAAAAACCACTTTTGCAACAGAACTGTAGCTTGCCCTTGGCAGTAAGAGTTGTGGAGAGGAAACTGAGGACACCTCAATTATACACGCAGTTTTCTTGCTCATACATGTGACTTCTCTAGTCTGTGGTCCTTATTAGCAATACAAAGATAAATATCACCTTGAAGTACCACTAGAACAAAAGGATAAGCAGAACACCATCAAGTACTCACGGCTGGTCTGAGATCCCAACTTGTGTTCCCAGACATCATGAAGTTGTTGGTACTCCTGCTGTGCCAGTTCAAGCCTCTGCTGCTTTACTTGATAAATCTCCTTCTGAGCTATCAGTGCTTCTTGTGCCAATACAAGGTAGTCCTTTAGCATATGCTCCTGCTCCCGTCGCCATTGTACTCGAGGATCCTCTATTTGTGTGGTTTCTTGAAGCAAAAGAGTAATGATAAATTTTAAAAACCTAACTGAGAACATCATGCCTACAATCAATATTTGCGTCATGTCTGATTTTTCACACAACGTATGAGACATCTGTTCCTACCAAGGATATACAACCATTAGATACAAGGCAGTTTGTTTAAGTATGCTTAAAAACATAGATCCTATCATTCTAAACTGAATTATATATTCAGGAGGCAAAGCAATTACAGAAATAGTTAACCTGGAGCTGTTAGTCTGTATGAAGAATGTTATTGCAGATATGCTTCTATTAACTCAAGGCTATTACCCTCATAGAACTGAAGAAGATGAAAAAGAGTTGGCTTTTACATCCTGTTTTTCTCAACCTTACGTCTCAGTTACAATCGATTTCCCTTCCCCCCTCACAACAGGCACCTTAAGAAGTAGGGGGGCTTAGAGAGTTCTGAGAGACCTCTGACTATCCCAACAACACCCAGCAGGCTTCATGTGGAGGAGCAGGGAATCAAATCCAGTTCTCCAGGTTAGAGTCTGTCGCCGTTAGCCACACTGGCAACAGGAAAATCAGACAGATCAGGCAATTATTGTATATGATTCTGCATTTCATTACAGTTTATTGCTTGTTTATTATACCATATGCAAAAATTTGCTATCAGATTTTGCATATGATGGATGTTGGCACTCTCTGGTTCACTCCATTCCTCTCTACCTAAAACAAGGGATAATAGTTATTCCCTTTTAATCATATTTGAAGGCTTGAGGTATTTATTAGACAAGACAAAGCAAACACTGGATTTTCTAGTTCCTTCATTACAGATACATGTATGTCCACTCATTTTCGGTAGCTGCTTCTACTTACCATGGAGTCCAGAAGAAAGGGCAGGCAAACAAGAACTTTATGTAACATAGGCCCCTTTCACATTGCAATTAATGGTTGCTATTTATTGCTGCCTGATTCCTTGTAAAGCGACATGGGAATGGAGATTTCAGAGAGCATATTTAAATCCATTTAAGAGTAATGTCTGAAGCTCTCTGGCGATTTACAACCATACTGCCTCCCTACTGCCCCCCCCCTCCCGCTTTCCCTGCTCTAAAGGGTTCTATTTCAGCTTTTTATTTTTGACCGTTCTAACTTTTGTGCTGCACCACTAGACCAATATAGGAATTCAGTGACAGCTTCAAGCTGTTATTCCACACTTGGGAAAAGTGTCAGGAGGAAAGTGGCACGTTTAAAAGCACCAAAAACCACGCTATGTGGATTCAGAAGCCACAAAACTCTCTGGAAAATGGAAGAAAGGCATGCTTAAAAAAATGGTCTTCATTTCACTTTGCAAATATACAAGCAGCCTTGTTGTTTGAAAGGTAAATACAATCTGTTAGCAACCAGCAGCTAAAACAGATTACAAAGGGTATTTTGAACGAGGTCATAGTCTCAGCTATAAATAGAGGAATTGTCTTACAGCCTTAGTTATTCCCAACTGAGATGTATACTGCTTCCTAGTTCCAAAGAGCGAGAGTGCATGATATTACAAATATAAATGGGAAGATACTGAATTTTAATTTCATTCTGGTTTGGAAGCAAGTGAGCATGTGTGTGCCCGGGCAGAAGGGAAATCTCCTGTTTCTTTCAGTTCTTTCAAGAACAAGAATTTTGGTTTTTCAACCGGCTTTAAGTGCTGCTTGTTGTCTAAACGAATCATGCTTGAGCAAGGATGCCTAGTTACCACATAATGAATAATACATACAAAGGGATTGCAGGAAACCAAGGGAATCTAATCTCCATAATTTAGAAGTTCTTTAAACATTTAGTAAAAACTGTTGTGGCAAGAAAGCTGTTAAAGCAAAGATTTTCTTCTTAGCCGAGTAATCTGGGATACAGACAAGTACCAGTCACAGACCCAGACCAAAATATGTAAATATACTGTGCCTGCATGTAGTTATTGTGACAGAGGCTGCCAGTGTATATAGTATATAGTCAGGGTACTCCATCAATACGAAAGACAGAGAGCGTACACTTCAGAAACAAGCCCCAAGCTCCTCCTCTCTCTGCCTTGCACTTTAAAATGCAAGATGTTGAATTTGATATAGTTTTTTCTAGGGTAACTTGACCCTATTTGGTGAAGAAGGAAATATAAATTATTCTGTGGGTGATTTCTATCGCTAAAAGCCTTGCTCTATACACACTTAGGAAAAGGTTTAGAACTGCGTAGAGAAATGGAACCAAAAAAGTTCTTTGCTGCTTTTTCCAGTGGTTTGAAATGACCTCTGCCAGTTTTACATTAAATTTCAATCAACAATGGTATCAGTAATGGCGAAAGTAGTAAATGGCTTCATACCCAATAAGAGATACCGTTATATAGATCGATAGGTAATAGTGGATCAGAATAGGTACTGCATCATTACAAATACTCACAATTTGTTCTTTTTCCTGATATCTAATAGATTTATATATAACCTAAAGAAAGTTACTTTAGCCAAAGCCCATTTATTTCAATAGACTTAGATGGAAGTAACTCTTTAGGATTGCATTATAAATCTCACTATCACTTTCTAGCAATTAACTCATTAAACACAATCTATCAGTCATCAGCCTACTTAAGCTTCAGCTACTAAACAGGCTTACTATTCTCTATAAGTATACAAATTCATCCTAGCTTTCAAGTATTGAAAAATGGGCCTTCCAAATGGGATAAATATGCAGATGTTTTACATGCTTTTAATACAAATTGCCAACCACTTTAAGTGCATTATGAGATAATTTTGAATCAGGCAAATGTAGTGTCAGAGAGATCGGCAATAGATTATAAGACTTTCTTCTCTCTATACACTCAAATGAAGCCCAAGGAAGAGTCCATTGGATACTTACCGTGAAGGGCTTTTCTACTGGAGGGAAGGGAAGACATCTTGCTGGAGATATGTCCATCATTGCTTGCAGGGAGGCAGGGACCAATCAAATTCTTTCTATCTCACTTCCTGTGACGGTCCTCAGGGGGCTGACCCCCTCAGTACACATTCTGACATCGTAGTATAAATGAGGACCACAGGAAATGCTAGCTCCACATGAACCGTACAACAAGTTAACAAAAACATACAACCTCAATGAACATAGAACTGAATACGAACTAAACGTTTTACGACAATCTATGTTTTCCTAACAACCTAGTTTTCAAATTTGTTGTGGATTTCCATCATCGGATGAGGATAGAGACCAGGGAGGGTCCAAGATGTCTTCCCTTCCCTCCAGTAGAAAAGCCCTTCACGGTAAGTATCCAATGGACTCTTCTACTGGGGGGGGAAGACATCTTGTTGGGGACCTTCCCGAGCAGTGTCCCCCAATTAGGGTGGGTCTCATCAATCTCCGATGATGTTTTCCAAAACTCTCCTACCAAAGGCTGCTTCTGTAGCTGCTATGGAGTTGAGTTTGTAATGTCTGACAAAAGATGGCGCTTGAGACCAGGTAGCTGCGCCGTGGCATATTTGCTCCACCGATGCGTGGTTTTGCAATGGTGCGTTAGCTGCCGCCCTCCTAAGTGAGTCGCAGCGGTGACTCCCTGATAACAGCTGGAACCCGAGTGGCCTTGTATGCCTCTAGGATTGCTGCTTTCCAGCGTAGGAGAACCACAGCCGCTTTTGACATCGGAAGTCCTGCTGTACAGGTTGAATATGGCCAATAAATGGGGCCTCTGATTTTGCCAGATCCTCTATCCTAATGAGGAAGGCTTTTAGCAGCCCTCCACAACATCAAGCGTGTGCCAAAGAGATTCCTTAGGATGTAGGAGGTTTGGCATGTGCATTCCGGTAGAATTATATCTTATTGCCGGTGGGGAGAGGCACTGTGCTTCACTTTCGGGATGAATGCCAGGTCCATTCTCAATTATTACTCTGTCAGCACGGAGGCAGACCCACAGCCTCAGGTTCGATGGTGGCGGCTTACCAGCTCAAGGACTCTCCTGGCACAAGTTATGGCGGGTCAGGAACCAGTACCTTCGATATACTTACCCACATCTCAAGATGAACTGATTGGATGGAAACTCCAGGCTGGATGTTTTGTAAGAGCTATTGGCACTGTAGCAGCATCCATGAAGGGAACCTATATATGGATTGTAGGGGTTCGCGAAAGCTTGGCCCTAAGAGGATTCGCCGCGTCCCTATATCTTACGATTGAGAAGGCCCTCAGTATGTAAGGACAAACCCGGCTATGGCTACCAAACATAGTTATCTTTTAATTCTAATAGGAACTCACGGAGCCCCATGTATGAGATCCCCTCTATAGCGATTCCAATATATTTCCTGGAGAGTAGTTATTTCCAGGTTCCACTTCAAGTGGCATTTTACACCCATCTCACATACGCTTTCCATGGTGCATTGTATACTCATTGGTGGTGGATTTTTTACCGTGCAGCTAATTATGAGTGTTTATTGCAGCACTGGGAGAGCTGACCTCTTCCGATTAGGTACCTCCTCTCACCAGAATACTTGCAGGTCAATCCCAGGCCACTCCAGATTACAGAAGTAAGATGGGAATGGGACTATTGTAGAAGGTCCGGGGTCGAAATCAGTTGGAGAGGGGGAGCATTGAGCATCCTCTTGTATATATGGTGAAACCAACCACGGTCCTCCAGGCCGCCGCCAAGGCGCCACTAATCATGGCCATTAGCCTTCACCAAAAGCACAGCATTATTTTTCCTAGGAAGAACACTATCACTTTCAAGGCCGGTGGAAAGGCATACATTGTCCCCTGTATGGAGCCGTAGGGATATCAAGCGCATCTGTGCCAGCGCTGCCCTGGGGCCAGTGAGTACCTGAAGTCGCGAAGTCTCTCCACACAGGCATTTTTGGGAGGGAGCCAGGCAGGTCCACTGTTACAGGTAGGCGAGTGTTCACAGGTGATCTATAGAGCCTGATGGGTTTTGGATGCCATTTCCCCTCCTGAATCCTGCTATCTGCTTAGCCAGTCTGCCTTTTTTATTTTAATATTCCCTTTTTGTATGTTGTGCCTCTATGGACCAGGAGGTGGGTAATTTCTGCCCATTTGAGGATCTACGGACACCTCCTGGTGCAGCCAGCGGGGATCTTGGGCCTCCCTGGATTTGTTTATGTACATTTTAAGAAATGTTATCCTGGCCCATACGATTATATGCAAAAGCTGATTTATGGTAGGAAGAGATTCAGGGGCTAGATCCCTAGTTGCTCTTGTCTCTAGCGCATTTGTGGTAGTTTAGTTTCCACAAGCCAGACCAAGTTCTCTTCACAACCCGCTGCGTTTTAAGGTTGCCTCCCATCCCGTCAGGCTTACGTCTATAAATGCTTTACGGTCTGTGCCAGTACAGAGACCCTCTTTCCTTTTTAGGAGGTTGGCTTATTTGCTTATCCACCAGGCGAAGGCTATCCCTGACCAGGGGCCAGGGAAGCGCTACTTTCTTGCATCCCTTTTTAGATAAATGTTTCTTTGGTATCTTCCCTCAGAAATAGTGCTTAGGGCCTGGTGTGGAGATCTTGCCCATTGGGAGAGCTCTATTGCACAGAATTAGATAGAGTACAACAACGGACTCGCCTAGTTGGAGCCAGAAGGATACTGTGTTTAGATTTCAGCAGCTCTCTTTTCTAGTTGCTTTCTGAATTTTTATAATTTTTTCTTTTGGGGATGGAACCAGAGTGCTCCCTGTTGGAGGTATCCTATAATTGGCACCCAAGTGATTTAATTATTGCATTTCTGGAATACAGGGAGCTTTTTTTCTATATTTTATCAGGAACCCGTGTTTCAGCAGCACCTTCTAATACCCTTACTATATCTTGGAGTCCCTGGCTGGAAGGATTGGGAGGCGGACTAGGATGCGTCTAAGTAGGGATAAAATATATATTCCCTGCTCTCACCAGGAGGGTAGTAGGAGCCATCAGAATTTTGGAGAGCGTTAAGTAGGGACGTAGCTAAGCCAAAGTGTTTTCTGTATTGCTAGGTAAAGCGTTCCGCCATACTGGAATCTAGGGAAGCGTCTATGGGCAGGTGTGTATTAAGACTATGCCGGTAAGCTTCGCTAGAATCCAGAGAGGTGAGGGAGTCCCACGTAGTTTGGAATTACTAGCGTAATGATAAGTTTTAGATCGCTTTCCCATCTTAGATTTCGGTAAGTTTGATAGACTTGTTGAGAAACCTCAGGTTCAGCACTGCTCTGTAGTCTCCAGTTTTTTTAGGGACAGGTAGATAGATGTAAGAATAAACCCCTGAGGAGCCCTCTCCTGGAGTTGGGACTTCCTCCACTGCCTGGATCTTTAGCCCCCAGATGGTCCTAGCTGGCCCTAGGGTTAGCTTCGCCTTTGCAGGGTCCATGGACAGGGGGGAAGGCATGGACAATGGTATTTTGCTTGCATTTTTTGGAGATTCTATTGCTTATAGCCCTTTAGGACTGCGCCCTGCTTACCCATCTGTCGCGCCGTCGCCTTGCCAGTGTTAATTAGAAATTACGCAAGGCGGCCCACCCACCGGGAAGTCTGCACCGATCATTATTTGGCGTACGGTGAAGTTTGAAGCTTTTACCCTGCTTGGCAGAGGGGCCGGAAGTTTTATTTTATTCCAGAAAGGAACCCGTTGGTTCCTACCAATTACAGCGGGGCGCTTCCTTAGGAAACCTAATACATGGTTTTATATGTGTTCTAAAGGTGGTTCTGAAGTAAATGCTTTGTACCTTTCTGGCACAGAGTGTTTTGGAAGCATTGCTTTCTGCGCATCCTTTGTTTCACCACAGGACCATAGTCCAGTTCTTTACCGAAAAGGAGCGTACCCTAGGTAGGAATAATGGCTTCTTTTATGTTTGGACTGGAGGTCTACCTGCCTTGGGCCGGATCCAGGCATTCCTGCATTACCGCATGTTTGAGAATTACCATGCGTTCTGGCTGCTTAAAGAGTAATACGTCCACTTAGTGGCATCTACGATAAAGGCATTGGCCGGTGGGACCCTCTCTACCCCCTCTGTACATGCCGACTCCTCTACTTGGAGTGGCTCCCAGAATCCTTTTTAAGCACTCCATGGCGACCCTGGACACGGTGGATTACTGGTGTAGGGGATTTTTGTTATGGCAGCCAATGGCCAGGCCAAGATCTGCGTGGGGCAGCCTCAGATCTCTGGTCTAATGGGTCCCTTGGTGGCCCCTCTCATGCTTTTGCTACCAGCCCCCCTGGGTACAGCAGGACTACAGAGTCAGCTGGGGGGGTTTCTGCAGCATATCAATGGAATATGGGAGGCCAGTAGGTAGGTCTTTTTTTACTAGGAGGGGAGACCCTTCCTGCACCAGCTGGGTTAGCCGTTCTTTTTTGATCACGTTTTCTGATGTATTCGGGGACTGGAAAGGTGCCTTCCTTATCTTTTGAGAAGTACGCAACCCTCGGGAGGCCCTTAGCAGTCTTGGAAGAGTCCCTCCCTAAACCGGTTTCTGGTTCTGCTCGCGTCAGACTCATCTTGCAGAGTCAGGGAGATGGGAATTGTTTTGACTATAGGCATTTGCAAAGGTCTTCCGTTTTTAAAACGAGAAGCAGGTAGTTGCTTGCTCGGAGGGTTATCTGGGGTGTCTTCACCTTCCGAGAAACCATATACGATTAGCCTCGAAATTATTCAGTCATCAGAACCCTCTTCTTTATAAATCTGGAAAGGATAAGGGGTTCCCTATATAGCCCTCCCCTGCTAACGTCCTGATGGGTGGGATGATTTGAGCCAGTGAGGACGTTGATTAGTAGCCCTGTAAGCCCTGTACCCATTTCCCTGGCAGCAGGTGCCATATCAATCGCTGACTCGCTGTATCATCTACCGAGTCAGCGGGGGGGACTGCCGCCGCCAGGTTGCAAAGGGCAGATTAGAACCACCAGAACGTCCCTCGCATGATGGCTTCTGGGTTGGAACCGGTATCCGTTTCCACGCCATTTGCTACCGTTTACGTCCCCCCCCCCCTGCGTTGGAACTGGGGCCCCGGACTTGCCTGCTGGATCGGGCGGCGTCGTGCTCTACCGAGGACGAGGCCATGGCCGGCTGCTTGACGCCGATCCGTCGGCCGATCGTTCCGATGCACCAGCATGGCGGGAGCAGATTCGGCAGGGAGCCAGGCTGAATCAGATCAGCCCTGGGAAGGCAGCGTAAAGCTCCCACGCTAGCCAGCGTTTAAGTCTTCTTTTTCTTGGGTAGCGGGAGGTCCCTCCTGCAGCGCCCTGCCAGCGATTATCCTCTGGCGGAGCGTAGCAACTTCTCTCTCCGGAGAGAAGCGCTCCGTTTATCACCACCAGCACCGGCGCCTCTGGTATTTCTCTGCGGAGGAGCGAATTAAAGGAACTCCCTCGGGGAAGTGAAGGATCGCAGAGCCATTTCAGTAGGCTATCTCTGCATTAACGCTATATTTTATTTCGATCCAGAGCTCGTTTTGCACAGGATAAGCGCCCAGGACAAAACGGATGAGCCAGACGAACACTCGGACTAGTATTTCCGGCTAAATATTAAAACATACGCAGTTCCGCATGCACATACACACTGGTTCCAACCAAAGGAGCCTAAGCTAAGCGCACTGCACACCCTGCTGGGGGGCAGGAACCAAAGAACTGAGGGGGGTCAGCCCCCTAGGGACCAAATCAGGAAGTAGGATAGAAACAATTTGGTTAGTCCCTGCACCTCCCATAAACCAGTAGTGGACATATCTCCAATAGGGTCTCTTTGAGTAGAAAAAGTTATGGCTACTAAAGATCTGTACCAGAGCTATCCCATCAACTAGGGATGAAATGATACTGATTTGGAGTCTTCATATCTAAAGTCTTCAGCGTAATGGCCGATAGAGTACAATGCAGACACGCCAGGACTAGAGATAATATAGCGCTCGTCAACTAAATCACTAGATTTAAAAATCTGAGGGCTATAACAATGTAATTGGGAAGCCAGGACTTGCTTATGGGCATTAAGAGGATACCTCCATTTTGGGCTGTATTAGTAGAAATGCTCTACATCAAGAATAATTCAAGGGGCTGAATCTACACAGAAGCTAGTCCCTCTCTTCCTCTTAGTAATCCTGGTCTTTCTTCTTGATTTGCTTTCCTGTAAAACAACCTATATGGAGACAATGCAACTTCGGATCAATGATATCAGGTAGCTGATCAGACCCTCTCATTGGACTTGCAATCCTAATAAGGAATGCATTAAGATAACCTCACACTGGACTTAAGAGCTGCCAGGGCTAGGATTTATTATTTCTTATCTGGGAAGGCGCAGCACCCACCACATACCTTCTCCATTTAAGCAGGTCATTTTCAAAAAAAGGCCAGGAGGCTGCTCTCCACATATTGATCTGGTGCTGGGGAGGTTGCCAGTGCGAAGAAGCTGCAATGTAAGGTCCAGGACTTTTCACATTTATCCCACAACGCTTGGAAAGGAGTGAAAAGTGGTAGTGCTCCTCCCACATCACTGGAAGTAATCGTAGTTTGCAATGTTCTTTATTTGTTCTATTTATTGCTTCCTCAATCCAATACAAAGTTAATGGTTAGAGGGTTTCTATTCCATGTATATTTGGAATGACTACAACTGGTGATGGAAAGTTTGATGAAGTCCGCATCCAATTATTAGTAGCTTACTCAAGGAGTTGTACCCATGGCCTTCATCCCCTACTTATAGAATGTAGCAGTTTTTCAAGAGGGGTGAGTATTTCCAGAAGTGAAGTTTGTCATTTCTTGCCTCTGAATAACTTAACCCTAAAGCTTTACAAATCTGGTAGATTTATCTCATCCAAATTACTAAACAGGATAATTTTGCTTGGCATTCAGAATCCAATAGGACTAGGACCAGCCTGCTTACCCATCCAAGTCACAAGAGAGCGCCAAACTTCTAATAGCCGATACAAAATGTATTTTAACATAGCCTAATTAATGTTGTCCAGGTTGCCCTATCCTTGTCTTGAAAAAAGAAAGAAGGATGAAGGAAAGTATTGTTCTTTTTCCTATAGTGGAACTGATAAAAAAGATTGTGGAAAGACAGCTTTCTCAGGGTATATGGTAAGATTCACTATAGCCTAATAGCCGATTTACCAGAGCCAATAGCCACTTTCTAAGCTGAATAGATTTAGCCCAGATTTAATAGGGGACAACAGTGGACATGCATGTTGCAAGCAACTTTTTTGGAACCAGCTGTTAGATTTCCACCTCCATCCCAGCACACATACCCAAACCCAATTTTGTAATACAAGTGGCTTTTGCTTTCCTATATTATACTTAATTATATATGGGTGCTTATCATGTACCATACCATTATCTTAGGATCCCTTAAAAGATGCTCCTACTGGCCCCTTCTCTTTCCAGTATACTCTTTTCCAATCCTTAGGGTGTGGCTACCTAATTAGATTCCAGCACTATTAGCTTTCTCACTAAATGACAGGAGGGGCCACAAACTGCTCATTTCTTGCTATAATAGGCTTTAGAAATACATGTCCTAGAACAAAGTATTACAATTTGGCAAGAAGGCGGTAGTGGAGGGAAAAAAACTAAATGAGTAAGCAATTGTATACTTCCGAGTAACTATGTAGGAATGTACAGAATTTCAATCTTCTAAATTAAGACAATTTAAATACCATTTTTTATTTATTTATACAGTTTTTGTGGAGACAAGGAGCCTGCTTCTGCAGGCTCCTACGAGGGACCATTTCAAATCACTGTCTTGATAAAGGAGGACATTTTGTCATGCAGGTAATCTGCTTCCAGATTAAGAACATTTCCACATTCCTTCCCTGCTGGATTGTTCCCACAGATGCCAGCCTGCAAGTACAACTCCTATACGAATTAGTTTTCCTGCACAGGTGGCTGTTTTTGCCTCCAGTAAGGCCAGTTTCTTTCTCCTCCTGCAAGAGTCATATGAAATAGATATATATTAAAACTGTTTCAGATATGAGATAAACACTTTCAATAAAACCCAGCTGTGATGCAGTACATCATTTCTATCCCCAGTGACCCTGAGTTATGCAGGATAGACTTTGGTTGCCAGGATCAAAGACTGTTGGTAGAGAGGGAGGGGGAGTTTTTGGAGGGACTGGGAGGCTCAAGAATGAATTACAGCAGTTAGTTAAGTTTAGAATCTCTACAAGTCAGAACAAAATTAAATGAAAAATACACATTCTCCTCTGCATCTTGTTGAGTCCAATCCTAGACAATTAATCTTGTTCAAAACAAAGGAGAGTTCATTTTGTCTGTATTCTGTGAGTAATTAAAGAGTATATCTTAGGGCTCATTTCATACTATACATGCTCGTCTCAAAAAGGTAGGGTGCTTAGGAGATTTAAGAGTTCTGTGCACTGCCTGGCCCAATACCACCCGTCAATTATATTTCCAAGCGTGGGCGCAACCCATATGAATGGCTGCTAGTTAAAGAGGAATTACGTATTTTAAAAGTGAGTTCTAAGTGATATTGGAACTAGATTTCCAGGAGGAAAAAGAATTATAATTATCCAAGCACACATCTATTCAGCTAGACATCTAGCTAGAGCTGTTTTCTGAGTCAAGGGTTTCAAACTGTTAGCTTACTAGGGATCCAACCCACAGCTTTTTTTCTCAAGGTTCACTTTGGGACAATTTACAAACCTAGATATTCCCATATTCCATAAGCATCTGGGAATCAGTAGTCACCAAAATTAAGAGATTTCTTTTTTAGTCCACACATAAGAATCTATACTACCCATGCACTTTTTTTAAAACCGAGACTTAAATTATATTTTTCTCCATGCCTAAAAAGCTGCCAGCACACTGACATTGCATACAATACACACATATTCCCTTGAATTCCCATTAACAAAAGGTTTTACTAGAGCTTTTACAGAAGCCTAGGCATAGGATGACGAACAAAGATTCCACCCACAGGCTACCATTCCTGGCAATTACAACCTTGCTGCACAAAATAAGCTTTTGAAAGCACTGCTCAATAAGCATCACCTGGGTGCTTCCTAAAAAACATTTTGCTTTTAAGGACATGTTTTCCATTAATATCATAACATGGAATAGGAGGGAAAAGAAAAAAAAATTTAGAATTAGAGAGGGAATGCTAAATGCACTGAGCAGTTTCACAGAAAGAAATTTTACAGATTGGGAGTGATAAACTCACCACAGCTATCGGATGTATAGAATGGATACTAATTAGTCAGTCAAATTAGGGTATAGGATTTCTAAAATTTCCTGTCATAAAACGTAACAACCATTTCTTCTAGAATTTTTTGACATAAAATATGCAACCCAGTCTTTCCAAGAAGCATGTCAGGTGCAAATACATTATGGAACCTACATGAAATCCAAACCACTTAAAAGAATTTTGGAGTGGCTGCCATCCTGTTGGGATAATGCTTAAACGAATCCAAGAATGAAAGCTAAAATTGCAGTAAGGGTCTCCCTCAGTTTGAACAGAGCATTTTTTCTTAGTTACCCACTTGCTGCGTTGGTGACATTCACAGAAATTATCTGAAACCCTTTTACTGGGTTTATAGTAACATATGTCACTTGATACACTATAAAGTCTTTGTCATATTCTTAAGAGGCCAAATGAAGAAATCATTCTGCCCAGGGGCACTAAAAGAGATGGCCTGCACTTTGGCAGGTCAGCATAGTGACCATTTTTGGCACCTGCACCAAAGGGAATTAAAATCCACTACTTTAGGATTTAGATTAGAATGGAACAAAATATAAATTCTGCAATTGTGTCGTTAGTGTTTAATAGGATTCTAGAGTTCCAATGCTGGTATAGTTTAAAATACTGTCTAGTTTGGGCACACTATTTTTCAGTGGCTACCCTATGCTCTGGAACAGATTCCAGGCTTTCTGGCAAGACTGAAAAACAGAGCCATTTCAGAAAGCATTTGGGCCAGCCTAAACTTGGGCACAGGGAGATATTCTGTGGATGAGACATTAAGTATTTTTAGAACAGTTTTTATATTTGTTGTTTTAGTTCTTATTATTTTATCAAATTACTTTTATACTGTTGTCACCCATCTTGGTTCTGGAATGAATACAGGAACAATCTAAAATATAAAATGGCTTCTAAGATGTTTGGTAAAGAAGCTGACAGAAGATCCAATATCAGGGCCACATTTCTAAAGCTATCTTTCCACTTGCCATATGTTAGGATTTTTTTTCCAATAATCGGTATAAGCAGCATATAATATTTCCATGCCATCTGTGACGCACAATCCTCTTATTTTATATTTCCCCAAGGAGAGAGACAATCCTGCACTTTTAGGTTTGAAAAACAGATAACGCATTAACAAGAGAGCTATTCCCCAAGATTCACAGGATTCCCTAGACAGATTGAAGCTACAAGATCAGAGTAAGAGAGAGTAAAATTCTCTGAAAGTATAAAACTAGAGGGAGAGAGAATATTTTTTTTCTTAGCAAACCAAGAGAGAACTTTTTTTTTCTTAGCAGCAGAGGCAAAAGTATACAGAGGGCAGAACCTGGAACATTTAGGTTTTTTGATCCAGTCCTCTTTATCTCCTGCACATGAATTCTACTATTTCCACCCCACCCACCCCTAATCATAACAAGATTAGCCCTAACACTTGTAATTATTTGTCATGTCTTAATAAGGGAGAAAAGCCTTATTGAGAAGAAAAATTAAAATCAAGAGAATTTGTTAAGAAGCAAAACACCATTTTTTCTTGAATCATAGCCTAATTTATAGTAATACAACAGAACCTACGAGTTCTGGATAATGTCAGTGCCACAGCACTCATTACATATGTTGATAGGTATGAAGAAAAGTCTCTGTAGGCCTTTCAAAGGTTGCACTGGCCAGTTTAGAAAATTTCACAAGAGCCAAGAGAGACTCTAAGCTGCTGGATGAACATTCGGATTCATTCCCATATGGATACTGAGAGGAGGGGGTTTTTTCCCTCCTCATTTATTTACAGTTGAGGGGTGGGTCTTCCAGAGTGAACATGAGGCCAGCTAACTGGGATTTAGCCTTGGATTTGTAGGGAGAGCACTTCCCACTTTCACAAAATTCTCTCCAACTGAGGTGCACAGAGAAAATTTCCAGTTGTATGTAACCTCTTCCCCCACCTAGCATCTGCCTTGCCCAATCTCTCATCTAGGCTAGCTCCAATAATAACATATCTAGCTTGCTTGGCTACTTTGGAAACCCAAGGATAGTTATCCTAGCACAGGAGCTTTTATGCTGCACTGTATTTTATTCTAATGTAGAGAGGAAATGCCTCTTTAGTTGAAAGAGTACTTTAGAAAAGCTGTGCAGCTATTAGCAAGTGAAGCACAATGCTAATAACCCCCACCTGCTCATCAAATTAATTGTAACATCCCAAGATCATTTACCAACTCAGAAAGATGCACATTCTACAGACTTGTCACATGCAGACATAAACCTACTGTACAATATAAAATAATAATAAAAGAGATGGTAGTAGTGGTAGAGAGAAGCCAGACTATCATACCAAAGTACAAGGGACAATGTCTTTTCTAATATTTTTTTAAATCTGAAAATCATTTTACTTATTTTTCTAGATTAAACTACTCTGTTAAAAAGCTAGAGATTAGATTTATCAGCTAGACAAAGAGCCCTATAATGCACTCAGGAGACTTCCCAGGGTGGGAATTTGTGCATATTGATTTTATCATGAAGTAGAGTGCATATATAAAATGCCAAGTTTGGGACATCTAATCTCATTGAGTATATCAAAAGAATGAATTATAAATGCCAAACAAAAATTGGGGAGGCTATATGTTCCTACTAGGATGTCATAAAGATAGTACAGGAGTTAAAAGCTTGATCATCCCATAAAAGTGACATTTTAATGAGAAAAGAATCCAATTGGAGTTGCTCATTTCATTTCCTAAAGAAAAAAATGTTATCCTAATAAGGTCAGATGCAGTGTACAACCCTCAATCCCATACACTTCACTCCACAGTTCTAGGAACACAAGAGAGTGCTTCAATCCCTCAAGGCTACCCAAAGATGCTTGCATTTCAAGTTGGACTGCATTGTTAAATGTACACGTATGCATTGCTGATATCTATATTTACATATTCATGTACTTTTTAATACAGCAGTTTTCTGGAAATGATTAAGATTTTCCACTGTGAATGACAAAGCTGTGTATGTAGCCCCGCAAATGTGTAGTTACTGGGATTAAGATAAAGATACTCTGAAGATCCAGTTTCACCCATAAGGGAATCTATGTATTTCCATTTTATGCATGTAGTCTTAAAATGGGCAACTGAGTCTTCTTAATGGTATATTCTAGAGCACATCATTGCAGACACTTTAAAACTAGAGATACTTTAAGAGCTAGAGTGTAGTAAAATGCAATGGGATTCTTTTATATAATTTTGGAAGCACTATAAAATATAGAAAGTGTGACACTTTAAAGGGAGCCTCAGTGTGTTTGCATGATTTAGAAATGAAGCTTCTTTTATATTATTTTTTGTTTTAAAACTTGCTTTTAATTCTACTCGTATTTAGGTAACAGTAGCAAAAGATTCCTTGTATTATTAGAGTACATATCACTGTTTGAAATGTACACGCTGTGCTGGCTAAGAGACAGTGGAACTGACTCACACATACTTCTCTGCTTTAAAACATATTTTAAATTTAGGTGAGCTACAACCACCACCTTTTGCAAATAAAACTTCACAGCACTTGCTCATTAAAAAAGTTGCACAGTTACTATTACAATGCTAACATGCTGTTCCTCATTTTAATAATCTATATAATAATTTGATTTGGGATCATTATTATATACCTACATATTTGGTTTTGCCTGATCTGTAATTTTCCATAATTGATTAATTTTCACTAAACATAAAAATAACTCTGCCAAATCACAGAGTGAGGCTCAGCCTATAAACCTGAGTGTGATCAGGATGTGTCAGCATTGGGAAGGCAGAACTGACCATGGACAGGAAGCACATATATCAAAAAGACAAACGGATGTAGCTTTGTCTAACTTTAAATGCCTGAAAGACAGTTTTGGCTCTTAAAAATGTTCCTCTAGGAATCAATCTTGTTGCTTCTGTTCACATTACATTGAGGTATGCAGGCAGGACAATAGAAATGTCCCTTACAAGTATACAAGTCCTTCAGTAGTTAGTCAACAAATCCTGCTCTAGTAACTGCATCCTACTCCTACTCTATGATGCAAAATAAACAGAGTTGAAATGGGTATGAGATATTATCAGAGGAAGAAGGCATATGAGGCAGTATATTGCAACATAATTATTTTGATCTACTTGAGTAATTACAAGATCAATTAATGGATCCCAATTATACACTGAGATACTTTCAAAAAGAATTTGGTACTGATTAATGTGCTTTTATCTCATTGGTACTTCCTATACCACCACCAGAAATCCACATGAAGGAGCCATGCGGGTGTGGTGAGTACCTTCATGACCCAAGCTATCTACATCACAAAGGGTATCAATATATCGAGAGGTATTCAACCACTCTACTCACTCCACACTTCCTGAACACCATGGCAGAATACAGACCATTATCAATGTAATACCAGAACTGACCATGGAAAGTGACAATATGTAACCTCTGGCACAGAACCTCAAACATCTCTGAAGGAAACAGAGATAAAAATGATCAAATTAGTGTTAAACATTTGAAGGTAGTAGCAGAGTTAGTGCAGAAGATTTACAAGTTGTAGGTTTCTAATGCGGACACAGAGATTATGGGTTATATCATAGTACTCTGGTCCACTAGGTGTAGAGCCTTCTCCTAACCCATGGAGCTTCCTCCAGAAAAAGAGCCACTTCCAGGAAAGCTGAACAGCAGAATACAAACTAAAACTGAGACGAAAAGAGGATGACCCTGGTCTCTAAAACTATGTGGTGTTCCAGCAGACCTCAGTAACCTAAGCCAGTGCACAAGCAAGAACACCTAAATGCATCCTGCAATGGCCAGCTTGAATAAACAAGTTTGAGTGATTTATCTGGCACAATTGCCTGAGATTATTTTCAGAAACAACCCTGAATATGTTTGCGATGAAATCGGATTGTCATGCTTCAACCTGCATGATAAATCTGGAATCCATTTTGAATGCACAATTTCCCCCTTGTTCCCATGATGTTATAATGATAACAATAAGTCACAAGCATATTAATAAATTTCTTAAAATTTTGCATTGTTCATTAAAGTAACTAAATGCACAGAATCCATGTGTCTTAACTATTAAATAGGCCTCTCGCTTGTAAACCCAGTAGGGGGTATACAAAGAATTAACGCTACACTGACCAAAATATTTTAAGGCTATTTTAATGACTAGTTCCCACAATTATGAAATTCTTTTGCCATGGTTTATGACAGCTAATGTTGTATACAGAAAAACAAATGTAGAGTATTGCACAGCTTGTGCCCCTGTACACGCCTATGCTTTTGGAGTCCGACAAGCAGATAACACAGACAGTTTGAAAAAAAGAACTTTCAATAAAGACAGCAACTTTATATTCTCTCCAAGAATGGAAAAGCACATGAGGGAGAGCAGATGGGGAAAGCCATAAAGATATAGAGTTGAACACCTACTTCCTCTCTGCTGCTTCTCCTCTAAAATTCACCCACCAAACATACCATTACCACTCTACTTCTGTTGGACAGCAGATCTGTGCTAGAAAACATAGGCATGCACTGTCCCTTTTAGTTACACAACGTGCATTATGCGAGAGAATGATATTTTTCTACTTCTCCAAATCTCATTCTTAATAGTTCCATATATTGCATTGAGGTATCTTTATCTTTATTAACCTTTAATAGGCATAAATTGCATTGAGGTAGATGTGGGATCCACAGCAGATGATGCTCTGCAAGTGTTCACCGGCTTTGGAAAGCTATACCTAAATGAAAGGCCCGCAAGAATTAAAAAGCTTTTCAGCATTTAGTTGGTCCAATAAATGCAACCTTCTTAGTATCATTTCTTACTGCCTATTTTGCCTCCGTTGTTAAAGCAGATGTGTGTGCGGGGGATATTATAGTCTCTGATTATAGTTTTCCCTCTTTTTTAAAGATGAATGAGTGCTATAGTCTACTTATTTCTTACGAAACAAGTGATATGCTAGAGAAAGGACTTCATAAAATTTGGCAGATTCTAGATCATACACAGCAAACTTATTCTTACATCCACTTAATCTCAATACACATCTCCACCCCTACTTCCTTCCCAATGGTATGCAGTCTTGAAAACACAAATGTTCAAGTTTCCTGGAGCTAAGCTAAAGAGGAAAAGTCCCATTCCCAAGGGAGACAGTTACATGCTATTGGCGCCCTGAAACTGTTAACTATAGTAAAATATAACATGGTATTTCACCACAATTAACCACAGGGGAAACAGCCTTTTTTTCACCTTTGATGACATTTAACAGATAACACTACGAGTTCCAGATGTTATCTACAAACAAAAGGCTCTGAGCACCAAATGTGTGTACATGTTTTCTATGGAAAGGGAATTATATTGTGTACCCAAAACAAACAATCTTAAAACAACATTCAGCTCATTAACAAACAATCAGACACAAAACAGTCATGGACCAGGTAGCGCAGAATGAACCAGCAAAACAGGAAGCTATGTTTTAGAATAAATTCTGCTCCTAAACTATTAATTAAAATGTATGGGGAAAGGAGGGTGTAACAGAACATCATTTAGGACTGTTTGTGAGGACCATGCAAAAATGTCAAATATTTTTAATGCAAAGGAGCACCAAAAAGTAAGCATTTGAAAAAAAAATGAAGCAGTATACAAATGTTGAGCTGAACTGCATTTTTTTTCAAAATTTGTTTATGTTATTTCCCTGACAGCTATTTTATTATTTGCTGTTTTACCGTGCAATTAGCTCTCATGGCAGAGTGATAAGCTGCAGTACTGCAGTCAAAGGTCTGCTCACAACCTGAGTTCGATCCTGTCAGAAGTCAGTTTCAGGTAGCCGGCTCAAGGTTGACTCCGCCTTCCATCCTTCCAAGGTCAGTAAAATGAGTACCCAGCTTGCTGGGAGTAAAGCATAAAAAACTGGGGAAGGCAATGACAAACCACCCCAGAAACAAAGTCTTCCTAGTAAATGTTATCATGTGATGTCTCCTGGTGTTTCCACAGGGGACTACCTTTACCCTTTTTTTATTCTACACTGCAAACTACAACCCTATGGGACAACATAAAAAACTAAGCCACAGGACAAAAGTAGATGGCAACAAAAAAAATTCATGTAATTATCTCCCCACCCCACACACTTTCTCTTCCCTGCAGAGTTCCTTCCCACAAACACCTCATAAAAGGAGGCAACTGGCCTATTGTACACATAGCTATACACAGATTAGCCACATCAAACTGCTTCTCTGGAGAGGAAATATTCTACTGAAATAAGTCCAGCCATTGGCAAAGTAAGAGACCTGTTTGGAAAGTTACACTGGTTAACTGTACTCCTCTTCACAAATGCAGTTATCAGAATTACTCCACGAACTAGTGCAACAATATGGTGCAACAATACATATGAAAACTAAACCACAAGAATCGGCATAAAGCACATAAAAACCAGTGCTCCGATACAAATCACATCACAGCTCCACATATACAGAAGCAGAAGAAACAGAACACTCCTAATAACCCTGTGGATTATCATGTTGACAGCAGGTAGATTGGATATTAATAACCTGGGTTTAAATATTTGTGATACTGACTGTTTTCTGTTGGTGTTGTTTGACACTGAAAGCTTCTTCAAGTCCACACTGAGGGAAGAAAAACAGGCTAAAATGCAAAATAAATAGAGCACACTGTGTGACAATAAAAGAGGCTAAAATGGAAGAGAAATTAGCAAACAAAAAAAGAGCAGGGAACGTACGAAGTATCAGAGGAAACCCTTGCACAACTATCTAGCTTTCAACTGCATCTTCTCCATACAAAAGACAGAAAGACTCTACAAAGGAATCCCATTTCATGTCTTCAGATACATGTCACTCAAAATTGCAATAAGAGAGGCAAGAACAAAGCAGTCTCAAATATTAAGGGTTTTTTTACAGGTATGTCATAAACTAACAAGGGGGTCATCTTACCTTCACATACAAGTTACATTTATTCCAATATTATTTTTGTGTGTATATAAGGTTTTTAAGGGGGTTGTCTTACATTCATGACCATCTTCCTTGTGAGTAAATACAATAATGATGATCCTTCACACTTGCTGGTATTTCCCTGCCCCACAGTTCCTAATAATCCATGTAATTGCTATACGTTAAGAGTATATAATTTGACTGCTGAGTGCAAAAAGATAGACACCAGGACCTCCCTCTTTACAAAACAGCCAGGGCAATTAACCAAGATTGATGACAACACAAGGAAAAAAACAGGACAAGGGGAATTTAGGAAAAGCTCTATGTCTCTCTATTATGTGACAATTATTCTCATGGTCTGTTCTGCTTGCCTGTCCGAGAGGACTGGTAATGAGAGGGTCTAAGGCCGTGGTGGCGAACCTTTGGCACTCCAGATGTCATGGACTACAATTCCCCTTGACCATGGCACAACCTGGACGCTCGTAGAGCCAATTGACCATGCTGGCAGGGGCGGATGGGAATTGTAGTCCATGACATCTGGAGTGCCAAAGGTTCGCCACCACTGGT
>NC_059427.1:64055913-64094264 GCF_021028975.2 Sphaerodactylus townsendi
CTGAGTTGGGGGAAGGGCGGAGATTGACAGGCCGGAGGGAGCGCGGGCGCCTCTGAACTCCTCCCCTCCTCGGGGGCGGGCGAGTCCGGCAGGCAGAATTGCTTGCGGGGGGGAGGGGGGGAAGGCCCGCCCGGCCGCGACCAAAGCACAGGAGTAGAGCTCTCACCTGCAGGTCACGTCCTTAGTGCTGCTCATGACTCCTCCGGCTGCGCTTTGTCGGTGTCGTGTCTCCTGCCCACGCAGCCCTTCGCATTTTGGTTCCGCCAAACGCAATGGAGGGGAAAAGGAAAGGGTTGGGGGAGGAGCCGCTTGGGAGCCCGGCCAAAGATAGCCGGCACCTTTCTACATGAACTGGTTTCCCATCGGAAATCTTAAAGCAACGGACTCGATCGCACAGACGGGCGAAATGTCTATGGTAGAGACGGGGGCGAGCGGGGCATAGAGATCACCGACTGAAACCGAGGCGAGCGCCCTCAGCCATAGATATGAGGAATCAGAGAGCCCCCAAGCGGCTCTATGCGGTGAAGATGGGCCGCTTCAGTACTATTAAAGTGACTTGTCTTTCATAAAACGGATTTCCTCGCCTCCACGTTACTCCCTCTTACCCCGAAACTATCTGAAAAGGAGCGTCACTATCCTTATAGTAGGGGCCCAGTAGGGAATCGTCTTCACCCGTCTGATATTCTTTCCAAACAGTATGCAGTGTGCACTCCACTCCTAAACATGGTTTGCAAACGGTGCTTGAAATAGTTTAATCTGACTCTAAAAGTTAAAGTCATTATAAAACAATTAAATACAAAGTGTTCTAAAAACAAATAGGATGCAAGCGGACAAAGTGATATCAGTGATAACAGCTGTTATTAGTGATGCTAATTCCTTGTGCCTGTGGCTCACTGTTTTCTGTTCCTGCACTTAAAAGCTTCAGTAAACTGAAATGTTTTGTCCTGGTGCCTAAAAGAAAGTAATGTTGGTGCCAGGCGAGCCTCAAGAATCTCCAGATGACTCACAACCAGGACTGGCATCAGCATACCCTGAGATGGGGGCCCATTGCCCACCCCCACTAACCTCCCCTGCTGCCCATTTGCTTGTTGTGAGTCCTTTCACCACTCACATTCCCAGCTGAATGCACTATCCAGCAGTCAAGAAATAATTCCTTGTCTAATTCCAAGGAAATTGGAGTCTACTCATAAAAATAATCAGCACGATTCTCTGGTAAAATTAATATAAACACTGAATAGCTCCTTAAGAGGGTGTCTGACTAGACATTCCTGCTGCTTCTCCCTGCTTTTGTCTGTTTCCCAGTTTGTTTCTTATTCTAAGCGTGATTGGCTATATAAGCTGTCATTCTTGATAATCCCTTCCCCTTTTCCATGCCCAGCTGAGTGGCTAATCTTGGCTTTCGTCACTGGAGTGTGACAGGTACCAGGCTGTAGCTGACATGATGCAGCCTCTGGATTCAGAGACAACCTTAATAAAAATCAGCCACTGTAAGAAAGACATATTCTGTGTCTATGTACCCAAGTTCTGCCCCCTGTGTGGGCAGAATGTGAGCTACAGGAGACTGGAAGAAGCACCTGTCAGTATTCCCAGCCCTTTTGTTAATGGGCACAGAGAAAAATGTTCTTTTTTGCTTAAGCCTACTTCAGGAACATTTCTAAGGTATGGCTATTTTCAGTTTTGTTTTTGACACTGCCTAAGCAGATGATGTATAAGGATCTCCTTTTACTGCTGCTTTTTGCTAAGGGAGGCTATTTGTCCAAGACTAGCAGCTAATCTCTAAAGTCTGATACAAGTGATCTCTATGATCTTTGGCAAGGCTAGAGTTGCCCAGAATCTTGATATGCAAAATATATGTACTACCACAGAATTCTCAGCCTGTTCTGGCAGTCAGGGACCCAAGAATCTCTCAGTCATGTGAATCTACATCTGCTTGTTTTGCTAGCATAGATTGAACTTGAAACCAATTTCTCTTGAAGCCAAATAGACTGCATAAGGTCTGGTTTGTTGCAAAAACTGCATTGAGTCACTTATCCTCAAATCACCTCCTTGGTTAATTTCAAAAATTGATTTTGCAATATATCAAAATGGGATTCAACGGTGACTACATTTTCTATGTCATAGTCTCTTTCAGGAAAGAACAGAACATCTGTCTGTACAGCATAAGTACATTTTTAAAAAGTAACAAATTGTTTTCCAGTAAGAAAAAACATGTAATTTCTTGTTTCAGAGGGTACGATGGAAATTCTGACCTTCATGTTGGAATAACCAGCACTAATGGTAAGAGTGTTTTATAATGAACATACTAAATAAATATTTTATCTCTGTGCCTCCTATGTGTATTGGACATTTAGCTTTGCATTGTCATTTTGTGGATTTGCCATAAACAGGGAAGCCAGATTAATGGGCAGTCAAGCAAGGTCAGCAGTAAATGTGTTATCTGCTGCCTATCTGGGTTTATTGTGCTGTTGTTTGGGGGGGGGGGAGAGCAAGAGAAAAGGAATAGAGCTAGATGCAGAGATTTTGTGGGTGCTATGCAAGAGTTCAACAGCAGACCTCGGCCTTCATTGTCCGCACTAGACACTTGGTGTCACTAGATGCTCAGAAGACCGGCATTGAGTTGACAAGCTAAGATTCTCGCATTTTTGTCTGCGTAGCTACAGAAACAGCTTATCGAAAAAATTTTAAAATAGGAAAACTATTTATTGCTGGAATTGGTAGGACCAGTACTTTTGGGGCTGAAAAGGCACCTGGGATTGGAGCCTGCAGAGCAAACGTCCTGGGGCAACCTTCAGCAAATGGTGGCAGGAAGAATCCCTTCAGCTGCACAAAAAATATCAGGCACAAGCTGAGGATGAAACTGACCAAAGAGCAAAATGATCAGGCAGGAAAAATAAGGTACCCTCTGATCTCTGCATTCCGCACAGCCAGTCAGAAGATGTCTTGCAGGCGGCTTAGGGGGAAAGATGCACTTTGAATCACTCTCTAAAAAAGACACCTTGAGCTAAAATATGGGGTCTTCAAGACATCTTGGGAAAAAAGCTGTGCAGAGTGCCTTCCTAGGATGTCTTTTAGCATCCCCAGGACATCTTATTTAGGCTGTGTGGAATGGACAACTGTGCTGAAAGGATGCATCAGTTCCACAAAAACAACAACAACAACAAAGATTTGTGGCCTACTTGAAGGACCCCTCCCCAAATACTGTCCCTTTCCAGAGACCCAACATTGAAAGTGTTATTTTTGAAAACAAAAAATTCTTCCTTTGTTTTCTGATATGGTGTACTTTACGAGGTCTAAAATCCAGAAATGCAAGTTTCATTTATTATATGAATCTTATGTCAGTATACAATATCCTTGAAACATTGAAAACAGACAAGTGGATGTATGGCTTGCTGTGAATTCTGTAAATCTGCTACAGGACTGTATGAGACCATGTTTATTGTATTTTTATCCTGCCTTATCTCCAAGGAGTCTCATAACAACCCTGTGGAGTAATGGTGAGGGGAGGGAAAGAGACTAGACTAGGCCATCCAATCCATTTCATGGTATGCAGAGCTGTGAATGTGGGCCTTCCAAAATTCAGTCCAGCACTAACCACTACAAGACACTGGATCTCTTGCAGATCATACTGTGGATTTAAATAACCAGGATTTTTAGAACTATTGTTTAGCCTTTTAGTGATAGTTTCTGTATGATTGCTTCCACATAGAATGGAAATTAATGAGATGAAAACAGTTAAGATATTCTCATAATGAAGCACATCATGTTATTTCCCCCTTTTTGCTGTCCTGGTTCACCTCTCGCTGCTTTTGTTTTTAGGTTTGGTATATAATTACAACGAAACAGGAATCAACAGAGGTGAACATGGATGGGAACAATGTGTAAACGTCCCCCTAGTACAGCCTGACATGTATGCTCTGCTCAAACAATGGGATACATACCTAGAACAATTCTCAGCAGCAGAGATCTGGCTTCCATACAGGTATGAAGCTCAACTAATAGTGCAACTGCTCTTAGGAAGTAGAGAAATAGGCATGATCGGTTTTGGCCTCTCCCTTCCTTGAAACTAACAGATGGATTTGATTCCTTATATGACAGTCAAGTCAAGTCCCACTTGAATGTCTACCCCTTCATTAGCTTCCTTCGTTCAGTTAACAGGTGGCACATTCAGTAAGAGGCAGACTGCAACTTCCCATCTTAAGGCAAGGTTGAATATAGTTTGCATAGTAATGATATTCTGCAATCAGTATTCATAATTCCACAGTGGAAAAATATGGCTGAACACTTCTGTGCTGTTTTGTAATAAAGGTCTTGTCGGTAATTCTAGAAGGGTAGCAACGTTAGTGTGTTGCATTAAAGTTAAACCAGAGTTCTGTGGCACATTATAAACTAACAGCATCTATTCCAGTGTAAGTCAGAGCTCACAGAAGTATATGCTGGAAGGTTGTTCGTTTTTAAGGTGCCAGGAGATGGACTCTCGTTTTATCTTGAACCTGCATTTCTCAGAAGGGAGAGACACATTGCACATACCTTTCTGGGGGTTTGAAGGGCTGGGGCAAATGACCATTTCACTAACAGGGAAAGTTCTCAGTGGGTTGCTATCCTGAGAGGCCAGGTCTGAGCTGTGGTCCCTGCAGGTTAGCCTGTGACTCAGATTGGCTTGTGCCTGGAAAATTTTAATTTTTCCAGTATGCCCATGGCTGAGCATTTGTCAGGCATACTTTCTGGGATTTCACTATAATTTCAATTAAGATTAATATATGTGACCAATGATTAATGTTTTGGTTTTGAATTTTGAGCATGTCATTGAAAAAAATCTGTACTAGCAGTGGGAACTGATAGGAATGTAAACTGCCATATGATACACTGGACAAAAAGGCAAACTACTGCTGTTTTGGAGACTATGGTTTAAAAACACTTTTAAAAGAAAACAGTTAAATAGCATGTAAGACTGCCTGGTATCTGAAGGAAAAAAACCCAGTATAGTTTTAGATTTAAAAGCCCCACAAGTACTACTTAATAGTATTGTTACTATATTCCATTTCTCAGCAGGAACTGGGGCAGATCCAGAACAACTTCAGACTTTCCCAACAAAAAATAAAGCTGAGCCAAAATATGAAGTAGAAGGCATACTAATCAAATGTAGCAGATGACACCAAATGAGGAGGGGTAGCTGATACACCAGAGGACAGGATCAGAATTTAAAATGACCTTGACAAGTTAGAGAGCTGGGCCAAAACAAACAAAATGAATTTCCACAGGGAGAAATGTAAGGTACTACACTTAGGCAGAAAAAATGAAATGCGCAGATATAAGATGGGTGATATCTGGCTTGACAGCAGTACATGTGAAAGGGATCTGAGAGTGATACAGCCCAATCCAAAGTGTAGGGGGGAATGGTTCAATGGAGCTGGCGCTTTACCTTGTGACTCAAAGCCAGAGCACCCACCCCACCAGTGCATTTGGCAGATGTGCTGATGAGGTGGGTAACTTGGGAGGCAGGCGAGCGCTATGGATCTTGGCAGCTCCTGAGCTGGCAGGGAGGCCAGCGTTAGGAGTTGTGTTGGCATCTGATAGATGCTGGAGCGGGTGGGGGAGATGTTTCTGGGGATGGAACTGACAATAGTTGGCTCCAACCTGGGGCTTCGGGAGTGCTTTGACTGTGTGTTCCTGCATGGCAGGGGGTTGGACTGGGTAGCCCTTGTGGTGTCTTCCAGTTCTGTGATTCTATGAGATTGACAGGAATAGGAAGTAGAATCCTTTTGCTTTTCAATTAATTCTGACTGGAATTTTATCTCCAGTAAATGACACTAGCACACATCGTAGCCTCACTGGGATTGTTTCTTTAACCTAACATAATATATGCATATTGGCAATTATAAATACCTATAAGGAATAACTAACATAAATAGTTGGTAATTAATGAGCGCAAGCTCTGCAATTTTAAATATAAGCCGTAATATATATCATCCCACAGTACTGAGCTAACAAGAGCTAAGTTTAGTTTCTTTGGAAATAGATGTTAGCTTAGATCCACAGAAATGTTCTGCAAGCAGCAGGACAAGAGGCCCTCCAGGAACAGGACCCCAGAGTGCATAAGGGCCTGCTGCAGGGTATATGTCAGTGAGGAAATCGCACTTTTCAGGCAGAAACTCTGATAGATCCAAGCTGTTCTTATAGCTTACAGAGGCGTGCAGGCAAAGAATCCACTTTGGAACTACAGTGCTGACTTTTTGCTAAGAGTACAGCACACGTAATGCAGGTTAGAAACATTCACTCTGGGACATTTGTTATTTTATTGCAGTTCAGAAAGGTAATACAATTCATAAATTTTACAATGAGCATTTTTTTAAAAAGGGATTCATTTGTTCTGGATTCTAAACAAAGGCCATAAAACGTGTGGCTGACTCTCTCATCTGGTTTGTTTTAGTCAAAGCCCACCCAGTAGTTTACAGCCTGGGAGCATATGAGTCGGCTGCAAAAGCAATCACGTCCACTTTGTCTTTTTAAACAAACCTAAATCCATATTTCATCAATGTAAACTAAGGAACTTCTTGGCAATCAATTGAACAACATTTTAGATGTAATAGCTGTTTCCTGTTTGTTTAAAATGAAATGTAAAATGGGAATTGAGCAAAGATGTCATTCACTGCTGGCCAGTCTTCATGGATCACTATTCCAAGCATCACAAGGAATGTAGCTCAATATAATCCTGTTTACTGAATTTACCAGCTACATTTCAGTTAGCTCATCTCAACCATATCCTCCCATTCTATCAGTTTTGATTCCCAAGACAATCAGACTATTGAAGCACACTGGCACGCATCCAGCCTTAGGTCGAAAGAAACTCCTGCAGCTGAAGGAGCCTTCCTCCAAATAAAATGGTTCTTCCATTTGTAGAAAAAGCCAATGAAGCTGGAGGAAAGCTTCGACTGTTGCTCCTTGGAGTGGTAGGGTACATGCCACTATCCAGTGGTGGGATTCAAATAATTTAACAAGCGGTTCCGATAGTGGGATTCAGCACTTAACAACTGGCTGTTTACAAGCTCATTTTAACAACTGAATTTGGCCTAAGTGGTTTTAACCTGCTGAATCCCACCACTGCACTATCCTAATTTCGTGTTCCATCAACATAAGATAAGTTGGTTGTAATCCTATGCCCAACCAGTGTAACCTGAGGACAGCACTATATGTTACATTTCTTATGTTCAATTCTGGTTACCCATTTCATAGGTATGAAGAGCATGTTCACAACTGTTATACATATGCACTAACATTTATTAACTGTGTGTTGAGTGCACAAGGGAAGCAGCAAATGAATAAAAGTGAATTTACAGAAAAATTTGTTATTCCACGGACAAAGAAAGCTTCCAAGTACATCACTATCTACAAGGAAATATGCAAGAATGGCTTCTACATCATTGACCACTTTGAGCAGGAGAACAATAATTCCACAGGGGGTCATTCATCATAAAAAATCAAATACAGCTGGCAGCAAAAATAAAAGGCTTAGGTTAACCCCTTCATGATTTTTTTGTTCCTGACCAACTGAAACTACAGTATCTGCAAGCAATCCATATTATGCTGAAGAAGCTCCACAGACTTTAGTGAGACTTATTTTCAACATAAAACTGTAGGCCTACTGTAACCTTTCAGCCTACTGTAACCTTTCAGATAAGCTTCTGTATACTTTTCTAAACCATGACTAGCATTACATGAAATAAAATGTTGCCTACATTTCTTAAGTGTTCAGTTTTTTGCATGTTGTAAATAATCAGTGTCAATTTTCAAAATGACCAGTGCTTCATTCTACATTTGTTCAAAATAAGCAGACTATCTCGTTTCTTTTAATTCTTTTAATATAGCAGCCCACCATTATCACCCGCATTTTCCAATGACATCATGCCACTTGCTTCTAGAACAGGAAGAATCTGTTTGATGCTCTGTAGTTTGTGAAGTGGAGCTTTCAGTGTGAAGTAGCCACCACAATAAGGATTGGTTAATTCCTATCTTCACCTGCATCCAGAACACTAAAATTCACAGCAATACCAACACATGGAAGTGTTTTATAACAGCAGAAATTATCCTTTAGATCCAACACCACACCAGTATGTGTTCAATTTTGTGGAGTCTTACTTTGTGACAGAACATAAAATATATAGGTTCAGCAGGGGTTCTTTAAAGGCACCATGCAGTTATAGCTCTATGTGTGTACATTCTTGAACAGTTCTTTTTTTTGGGAGTAGATATTTCAATAATACTAGTTTTCCAACCTAGTTTATCACAGTTCATCTTGTTCATTACGCTCACGGGATGAGACCCAACGATGTAGAATCAATTCCTTGAAAGAGGAAAGAAAAAGTGTCCACTGGTTATTAGAGGATCAGCTGTATCCTTAGCTAACTTCACTGCCAATTTTTTATGGAACGGGAGTGGGCTCATTGGCTTATCTCCAGGGGAAGACTCATTACTGCAGATACCTGCCAGGAGTCTCAGGGGTTTCCTGATGGAGCCTTGAGTTCATTCTGAATTCAGACCTATCTTGTCTGTCTGTCCCTTACACACACAATCCATTTTCATATACTTAACATTAATTTCAGGACCTGCTCTGGTAAAGCAGATCTTTTGGTGAATGTTTCAGATTTGGCAGGATTCCTAAGGGCTGCTGGGGCACGTACACTATATATTTTTTTCTTTGTACAATACCATTTCTGTATCATGTCACAAGCTGCTGTTGAAAATCCCCAGTGATTCAAAGGCTTGCTATGTGACATGGCAAGTCGCTGCTCTGGAGATACTGAGAGTTCTCTGGGGAGCATGGAAATGATTGCATGTTTCTTTGGATGCCGGCCATTCTAGATCTGCCAGAAGAAGAATATTAGTCCCTGCAGTGTTCTTTTGGGGCCAGTTTGTCCATTACCAGAGCAGATTAGGAATAGTTTCCATGCATTTGGATATTTCACCATTGGGCAACAGCTGGAAGAAACCATGTGTGTCAAACAAGGGAAATTAATTTGTATTCCACTCTGCCCTAATAATCAGCTTTTAGAGAACTGGATGCACACAGAAACTCAGATAATAATTCAAATATAAACAAAAATATTATCCCACTTCTCATCCCTAGATGCTACACTTTCCCCCCCTAAGCCAGATAGTCATGGTCCATGAAGCTCTAGGACAGTGGTGGCGAACCTATGGCACGGGTGCCAGAGGTGGCACTCAGAGCCCTCTCTGAGGGCATACGCAAGCAGAGTGCCCCCCCCCCCCACATCTAGGCTGGCCTGGGCTGCTGGGCTCGATTATTAGCATTAAATCTAAGACCGAGTTTTGAGGAAGCAGTGTAGGTAACCCTGTTAAGCGCTGTTAGACCCCACTGATTTTCATGCTAAAGGGTGATCCTTTACCTGGGAGCAAGCTCGCTTCTGAGTAAACCCTCCTAGGGTCGTGACTCACCCGTTGGAAGAGTTGCACGGTTGCTTTAAAGCAAAGCCACTGACTACCACCAAGCTTACTTCTGAGTAACGCACGCCTCAGAGCCAACTGTTTTTTCTAAACTAAAACCTCAGTATTCAGGTTAAATTGCCATGTTGGCACTTTGCTATAGCAACAAGTGGGGTTTTGGGTTGCAATTTGGGCACTTGGTCTTGAAAAGATTCGCCATCACTGCTCTAGGAGGTAACCTGGGTTGAGGGGAAGTCAATAATACTACCTATGGTATTACCTATAACTGCCCAATGAGCTGGGTGCCTTAAGGCAGTCACAGACTTCAAGAAACAAATGAAAATCAGACCAGAACTAGCATACCTGAACTTTAATTCTTTTGAGACACTCTGGTGATGACATTTCTTTTTCAGTCATATCAGATGGTTTAATCAGGTAACAGAACATAAGTTCCTGTTGGTAGTAAAATTAAATCCATGTAAATATACTAGGACTCTTTTTTAAAAAACCTAGTTTGATTAAATGTGGATGGGTAATCAAAGTAAGCAATATATTGGTTTGCTTGATATCCCTAAGTAATGGATGCAGCCAGTATGGTTCATTTAATACAGAATTAAGCTTGGGGTCAAATCCCAAATCAGACAAAACTACAAACTGTAAAGTGGCTTGTTTATAAGCCAGGATTAAACTTTGGTTTGGAGTCTTGGTGTGTAAGAAAGGAAGTAATCCATGTTCTGGATGAAATGACAAACTAGAATGCAAAAGTCTGTTCCCACGTCTTATGTAGTGATAGTGGTGGGGAGATAAGGGTGAGTATTCAAACCCAAAGGACTTCCTAGGTATGTTCAGAGTAACAAATCATAATTTGTTGTCATGTCTTTAACAGATAAGAAATCTCAAGCATACTGAGGCTTTCTAAACTTTCCAATTGTATTGCAGCTTTTCTTGTTGCAACCAGAGGTAGCTTAAGGGACTCCTGATATCCTGGGATGAATGTTCAGAACAAGAAATTATAGCAAAAAGAAAAGAAAGAAAGAGTAATGAAGTTCTGGAATCAGATGTACTGGTTTCCCTGCATTCCATTTCTGACCCCTCCCCCCCTCTATGTTAGGACAAACAAAATAATAAATAAATCTTGCACTCTTCTCTTATAGTAAACAAAAACATGTTCAATAATTTTATCAGTCCCATTGACTCGTCTGTTCTAAATATTGTAAAGTACTTCCTCCGCAGACCTTCAAATGAACAGAGAAGTATCAGTGGGATACCTGCTTGTCCCTCCCCTGAAAAAGATTGAAGTTCTCCCACACAAACTGTAAAACTGAAAAGTGCTATACATGTAGTGTAAGACAATTAGATCACTTTAAAAAATAAAAATAAATCTGGATCTGAACATTCCTACTCTTTTCCATGAAAACTGGAACTATAAGTGTGCTTAATAACAGTGGACAATGCAAATTAAACCAGGGAGCAGATGGGTGACAACATTTAAGAATTCTGCTGTCACACCATTAAAGCAACTCCAGCCTGAAGTCTTTGGTGGGGAGGAAAAGAGGGGCAATTTGCACTGGCACCCATAGTCCTAAATCTGAAAATAGGACAAGTCTCTCTCTCTCTCTCATCATTCTCTCTCTCTCACACACGGGATTCAAAAATTATTGCAGCAAGTCCAGGGAAAAACAGGGGTTCATTGTGGCAACCAGGAACAGAATGAAGTTCTATTTAACAGACATTAAATTGAAATTTTCTGTTTAATAATTTACATTACATTTTTTTGCCAAAGAGCTCTCTTTGAGTATCAGTATGTCCACTTTCACTTCACCTAATTTTTCCTGACTTTTTAAAATGATTAGTTCCTTTCATTTGTTACCTTAGAAACATTTGCTGTAGTTCTATTCAAACTGGACAAAGACTTCCAGCTGAATGATCTCTGTGATGATCCTTCAAAGTCATCATTAACTAATTCAACAATCACAGAATAACTGAAAAACAAACAAAAATTATTTTTAGTAGCAAATGGTTTATACATTTATAAAGCCTACTTTATTTCCGTATTTGCTGTTCAGCTACTGTAAGGATTACACCCAGCTTCAAAACAATTTATGAGCAGATGGCTTTTTGGCAATGAGATGTGGAAAGCCATTCTAGCAAACAGAGTGCTGAGTGACCAATTTTAATTCCTTTGCTTCCAGGCACAAGTCTGTCTTGCATGATGTATTATATTTTACCCTAAATGCAAGTATGTCAGTTAACATGATCTGCAGACCATGACACATAACTTTAAGGCTATCCACAGTGGCAAACAAAAATCTTTAACGAAAATGAATTCTCTGTAATTAGCATTCATGTGCATCAGAAATTGCAATTCTCCAAATGTTTACATGTCCTTCAGTCCAGCTGTAGGACTACCAAAGCTACTATACCACATATCTAGAGAATTTCTCTGAAGTCCTTTAGGAAAAGCTTCAAACTTATTTTGTACCCTGGTTGATGATTAAAAAAGTAAAACATCAACCTTCCCAGTGGGATAGTATTTCTTTTGTTACAAAAAAAAATACTATACAAAGCAAAGTGGAAACATAAAGTTTAGTTTTAATTAATGGTGAAAGTTGAGCATAATACTGAAGCAAAGAAATTATTGTATCCAAAACTGAGCACTATACCTGGCATGGTAAAAAGGAGGACCTTTTTGATACAACACTGCAACAAAAAACAAAACACACTCCTTTAGCCTCCATTAGCTGTCACAATATGTATTTTGTTTAAACCAGTCTGATGAACAAATCCTTTAGTTTAACAGACATGTATGCTTGTTCACAAATCCAAGTTATTCTGTGGCTTGTCTCTAACTTATCTTTAAGATGGACCCCTCTTTTAATTGATGGCACATGTACAAAAACTAATCTTTCTCTGAGGTAAATAACATTACTTGTTTGGTACCATTTTTAGGAGACATTCAACTTCTCCACACCAAATCCAAGTCTGCCAACATGACACATAAGAAGCTGTGTGCACAGATATGTGTTCATGCATATTTTCTTGAGGTAAAAATAGTCTCATCCATTCAAAGGGAGAGGGACTTAAGTCAGTCCTACACTTTGCTCTCCTTCAGTTGGCACTACTACTATCATTCTTATTGAGGCAATGTCTATATTTCCTGCTCCTAGAGGAGTCTTTGAGCTCAGGGCTGCATATCCATAAGGCAGCCTTGAAACATATGTGGCAAAGCTAAGTAATCAAAGCATATTCCATGCTCCCGGAATAGGAATATATCAGGCCAGCTCTCAAACTGATTATCTGAGACAGCAAAGATATCGACATCTCTCTCAGAATCAAGTGTACATAAAAAGGCACTATAACTAATGCCGGTGAATGTATAAGAGTGTCTGGGGCAAGCTGGTCCAGCATAGAAGAACAATGTTATTAGATTAAGTAGTAGTTTAAAATGTTGCATGATTTAAAATTCATTTGCTCTTCATCAATTATTTGTGATGGGGGGGAGGGGTTTACTAATCTTGCTTTCTTGGATCTCTTAGAAAGAGAAAGAAAAGAACACCATATATCAACTAAACTCACAATTAGATCCTGCTTAGAGAAATGACACGGGGGATGACTTATCACCCTCAAAGGCTTTCAGGCTAACACAGGAGACATCTGCCTCAAGAGAACAGTTGTTAAAAACGTTGTATATTAAAGGCCCTCATAAAATAAATAATACAAACCTCCAGTAGATTCACGCAATCTTTTCAGTTGCAGTAAAAAGCATTTCATTCATACTGATAATAGACCATCATCAATTAAACAATTTAAATTACTGCAGTGTGCACATGTATTATTCAAAGAGACCAACAAAAAGACAACTGCACTGAGACAGGACTACATCACTCAACACTCAAACAAAACTCCAGGATATTTGAAAAAAACATGGACAATATATTATTTAAGTCATGGAGAAAGCAGACTGAACAGAGGATCATTAGAAACTTTAATACCGTATATACTTGTGTATATGTCGACCCGCATATAAGTCGAGGCACCTAATTTTACCACAAAAAACTGGGAAAACTTATTGACTTGAGTATAAGTCAAGGGTGGGAAATGCAGCAGCTACTGGTAAATTTCAAAAATAAAAATAGATACCAATAAAATTACATTAATTGAGGCATCAGTAGGTTAAATGTTTTTGAATGTTTATTTCAAAGAAAAACAGTAAACTAGCTCCGTAAGTGGAAAAGAGGGTCAACAAGAACAATATGGTATCAACAATAACTTTAAAAGTACAAAAACCTTAGCTTTTTTGTAAGAAAGGATTTTAAACAATTGATCTTACAATAATAACTGGAATGAACATGGCTGTTCATTGTGACTCAAAACCACACTGCTTTTACAGTTCATTATTTTAGTGTACATATTTTTTTAAATTGCACATGGCAGGTGTCATTTTAGAAGGGACATTCACACAACCTGTCAGAGGAGGAATGTTTATGTTAGCAGTACCAACATTTCAGAGTATCTTTAGGAGACCCTCCTGATGATACCACCGAGGTTTGGTGAAGTTTGGTTCAGAGGGTCCAAAGTTATGGACCCTCAAAAGGGTAGCCCCATCTACTATTAGCTTCCATTGGAAACAATGGGGGATCATGGGAGCACCCACTTTGGGGATCCATAACTTTGGCCCCCCTGAACCAAACATCACCAAACCTGGCTCAGCAAGAGATTATCCTGATGATACCAGCCAGGTTTGGTGAAGTTTGGTTCAAGGGGTCCAAAGTTATGGACTGTCAAAATGTAGCCACATCTACTATTAGCTCCCATTGGAAACAATGGGGGTTGGGGCACCCCCTCTGGGGGTCCATAACTTTGGACCCCCTGAACCAAACTTCACCAAACCTGGCTGGTATCATCAGGAGTGTCACCTGAAATTTTGGTGCCGCTAGCCTAAAAACTGCACCCCTAGCTGCCGACAAAGTAAAAACCCTAAAATATTTTTTAAAATACAGCTGACTCGCGTATAAGCCGAGGGGGGCTTTTTCAGCACAAAAAATGTGCGGAAAAGCTCGATTGATACATGAGTATATAAAGTATTTCACCTTCCATGCCTAAGAAACTCAACTGAACTCTAGTACCTCAAACGAGTTTCATCACTGCAATATCAGCCATCATTCAAATCCAGAGCTGTGGTCTCCAACCTATGGCCCTCCAGATGTTCATGGACTACAATTCCAATCAGCCCCTGCCAGCATAGCCAATTGGCAGAGTTTATCAGAATTTTAGTCCAGAAGGCTAGACTGTTAATGTTTTAATGTCATTTTGCACCATAAACCATCTTACAGCTCCTTTGTCACAAACAATATGTAAAAAATAATTCTGGAAAGTAAAATACTCACAGAGATCAGTTCCATATTTCAGTCCAACTTTAGGAACCCACCCTTTGCATCGGAAATAGTGATATGCCATGTATGTAGCCCTAAAATTGGGCTGCGCTTCACTGAATAATTCCCATAGCTTCAAGATAGATAACGGTGCCTAAAACCACAACCAAATGCAGTCATGTATGGGATAATATGCCATACTATTGCTCACCCCCCAAATGATTTTAGATACTCCCAAAACTTAGTTATTTATGTTTATGTTAATTAAAGTTGTGAAAATATGCAGTACCCACAGGTCAAACATGAAGACAGACCATTAATGTTATTCAGTATACAAACAGTGCTCTAGCTGTCACTACTGAAAACTCCAGAGCCAGGATATTCCAAAGGGATGTACCCCTGGTAGAGGCACCGTTTCCTTAGCAAATTTGTTCAAGGCATTCTAAAAACAACTGCACATTCCACTGACCCGGCACATTCCACTGACCCTAATACTCCCTGAACCTATATATTCCCTGATATATAGGTTCAGGATTGCAGCTAAAGATTTCCCACTTAAGCTAAAAGCATTAAAAAACTACTAGTGAACATTATCTTACCCTTTAAAAGTTGGCAAAAGACAACTTGCAAACCAACATAAAGTGTCCATTGTCATGTGTTAGTCAGCAATTCCCAAAGCAACAAATCAATTCAGTGTACCACCTACAAATGACCAGAAGAATTATCTTACCTCATTGTAATAAATACTTAAACATCCCAGGGCATACACCAAGAAAAAAGCCTAAAAAGAAACAATAAATTGAATTATTCTTGGTAGACCATATGATTTTCAGAGTACTGCCACAGATGCGTTCTGAATAGCATTAAAAAACAGGTGGGTGATAGGGGAAGACAGTCAAAGCAGCATGGGATTTTAAAGCAGATCATGCCTAATGGCATTATTGTCCTTTTTATTGTATAATAATTTACGCAATAAGAAATAGGACTAGTCATTCCTGATATAAAATCAATTGATTTCTGAAAGGTGAATATGTTATTGTTAAGCAAATGAAGGGGACTACTGCTAAGGGAGTAGTAAAATGGCAAGAATCATATTTAAAATGCACAGGAAAACACAATATGGGATGAGAGGAATGAAGAGGGCCGCAGTGCTCTAAAGTGCCCACAACTGTGATAGTGATTAAAGCAGAAATCACTGGTTATCAACATGTCTAGTGAGCCTGGTTGCTGATAAGCAGCAATTCTCTCATGTCAGACAACCTGCATGAGCAAACTATTACTTTGCTACTCTACTCAAGGCACTGCCATTTGCTCCATAAAGACATGCAGCTGGAAAGACAGTCTCTGAATTGACAGTTCTGCAAGGCTGAATGGATTTATATTTATTTATTTATTTATTTATTTATATTTTAGATTTATAGGCCGCCTCTTCCCCAGAGGGATAATATGGCTTTTTGAAAGTTATATGGAGATCACCATTTATTTAAAATACTTTCTATTCATGGACGAGGATCTAAAAATGTATAATGCTATATATTTGCTCTGTCAGATTACCAAGCATGGCATGAATATTGTATGTGCGCAGGAGAAACCTTACCTCTTCTAGACTGAGCTGCAAGTATTCAAAAATCCTAAATGGATTTCTTCTGCATACTAACTTTTCTCTTTCGCTCAACTACAACAAAGTAGTAAAACCAAGTTATAAAGCAGTAATCATAATGTTTTATTGAGTTATAATCAGCTAAGAGCTTGCCAGAATCCTAAATTGTACCTCTTTTCCCCATAAAACCATTTTTACTTTTGCTTGCATCTCCCTCTAAGCAGCTCAATCATGTCACAGCAGGGTCTTCAGGCAGAGGTATTTTGAACTCTCTGGATACCACTGGCTTAGCTGCATTGATGTCCCCTTGGAGCACCTGCATTCTCAGAGGTTCTTCAAGGCCCTTCAAAGTAAAATTTCAGCATTGATGAACAACTTGTGTCAAGTTGACCTTGCCTTAGGGCTTAGATACAACTTACTTTCAAATTACACTATGTAAGTGTCATTAGAAGAAGAGTTTGGATATATATCCCCCATTTCTCTCCTGTAGGAGACTCAAAGGGGCTTACAATCTCCTTGCTCTTCCCTCGTCACAACAAACACCCTTTGAGGCTGAGAGAGCTCCGAGAAGCTGTGACTAGCCCAAGGTCACCCAGCTGGCGTGTGTGGGAGTGTACAGGCTAATCTGAATTCCCCAGATAAGCCTCCACAGCTCAGGTGGCAGAGCAGGGAATCAAACCCGGTTCCTCCAGATTAGATACATGAGCCCTTAACCTCCTATGCCACTGCTGCTCCAACATGGTGTAGTGGTTAAGAGCAGTGGACTTTAATCTGGAGAAATGGGCTTGATTTTCCCACTCCTCCACCTGCAGTTTGCTGCGTGGTCCTGATCAGTCAGTTTTCTCAAAGGCCGTTTCTGCACGGCCCAAATACGACGGCCTGGGGGCGGTAAAAACGCCGCCCCCAGGCTTCCGCTCGCATGCCGCTACTGTAACGCAGCAGCGTTTTAATTGAATGCGCTTCCCTCCAAGCAGGGCGCGCCTCAGGTCGCTTGCAACAACAACCCTTTTTTAAAGGGTTGTTATTAGAGAGGGAGCGTCTGCCCTGCGGCGCTGCGCGTAACCGCGCCGCAGGGAAGACGCTGTTCAGCCTCCCCCCTTCCATTTACCGTGTCCTCCTCGTCGTCTGCGGGGCGCCGCGAAAGCCCCGCCGACACTGTCCTCCTAATCTCCAGGGGTCGGAGGGCAGCGTGGGCATGGGCTGTGACACCCCGCAGGCGCACGGTGAAGGACACACGTAAGTGGGAGGGGGGAGGGGGAACAGGCGGCCCTCGCGTGCGGAGTCGCCTGCCTTCTGCCGGCCTCCCCCTCGCCTGCTCGCACGCCTCGCGTGCGAAATAGCTTCCGCCTACCTACGCCGGCTTAAAACTCGCCGGCGTGGGGGCTTAATTGGAGGCCGTGCATAAACGGCCAAACTCTCTCAGCCCCACCTACCTCAGAAAGTGCCTGTGGTTCAGGGGAAGTGAAGGCATTTGAAAGCCACTCTAAGACTTCTTATGGTAGAGAAAAGCAGGGTATAAAAACCAACCCTTCTTCTTCTAAGTGAGAATCAGCTTAAATTGTTCCAGAGGTTTTTTTAATTAAAAGGTTTGTATGCCACATTGTCACGTTTTCTTAAACAGAAAGGTTTGAAAACATTATACTGTTTTCCCCATATCCTACAATCCCAGGCCAACTGCATTATTTTGTCTTACTGGGAATCTTTGTTGGATTCAAATGTTATCATATTGTGCAATCTGCTTAACAACTGATTTAGAGTTTTTTAAAAATCATACTTGTAATCTGTTTTGAGTCCCATTGAGAAAGGTGGATTATGAAAGAAAATAAGTAAATAAATAAACAAAATACATTTATAAGGGGACAAATGCATACTATTAATGTTTAAAGTTTTTTTATGCAATTGCAGGGCAGACAGTAAATCTAGCTTGTTGCCTTACATGTGATTTCTCATATTCTTTTTCTTCTTCTGGACTTAAATCAGATTCTTGCACCAGTACAAACTCCTGGTGATTATATTCTTCATTACTCAAAACAGGAGATTCTTGTTTGACACAATCACCTTCCTTGCTGTCATCATGCAAACTGGATGGACTTTTTGGAGAATGTGTCTTAGATACAGCTTCAAATCCTGTTCTGTCCAGTTCATTAGAGCCATATTTGCCCAATGGATCACAACATGGATCCCCTTCCAGACAGACTGCTTGATCCCCGTTAGTTTCAAGAGAAGTCACTGCTAGCTTTGGCTCAGCAGTCTCCATTGCTTCTGTTTCTTCATTCCAAAACTCACTAGTTTGTTCAGCTTTTCCCTCTAGACAAAGTGGTTCAATGTAATTTTGAAGGAATTTGTTTATAGTGCAGTCATCGAGTTCCTGCTCCTTCATGCGGCTTTTAGCCCAGTCTACATAACGCTGGAATCTAGGACAAAAAAAAGGTAAAGGGCCACAGAATGCAAAATCCTTTAACAAGACACGATAATTCAGCAGTTTTACACAATAATGATACACAAATGACCATGTTTCCATAGCCTTTCTATTACAGTCCAAATACTTTTTAAATTTAAGGATCAATGTGGCAAAACTTCCTATAAAGAACTACAGATGCTTTGCTATTAATATTGTTCACTGTAACTTTTAATCAACATGAGTCAACTGATCCTCAAACAGAAATGCTGTCAATAATCTACATGTAGAACAGTTAGTCCATTTGGGCTCCTCAGATTTGCATGGATTTTGCAAGATGCCATTTGCACCGATCCAGGCTCTTACTCCTAGGCAGGTATAAATTTCTACACTAAAACCAACTGTCAGTCAGTTAGAGCAAACCAGATGAAATCAACCATATCGGGTGCATTTAAGAAAATGGAAATCAATTGTTTGAATTACTTGATTTGTTTGCATTAATAATTTCAGTATCTGACGACCTTTGAGGTAAGACATTAGAACCCCCATTTTACAGATGGAGTTACAAGCCTAAATATACTTGGCAGGTCAAGGCCCAGATGGGATTCATCTTTCAAAACTAACCCACTATCCATTGGAAAAGATGGGCTTCCTATATCAGCGGTTCCTACTAAATGATGCCTCTAAATTAGCACAAAGACTGTACAAGGATGTGTGCTATTCCTTGCTCTCTTCTGCATGCAATACTGATCATCCAGAAATATAAGGAAATCTGTCTTTTGTGATGAACAGAACTCACTCTTTATCTACTTGGGTGCAACAGAGTTCCAAGAAGGTTGGCGTGATCACATAACTCACTACTAGGAAGCTGCAGCAATATTAGGGAATGTTTTGAACCACCCCTTGCATAATGACAGGCTGCCTACAGCTGGGAAAACCTCCAGACATATCACATAGGCTGGCTCTCACTTACATGGCATCTTTTGGCCTTTTGGCCCTTAATCATTTGGGACATGTATATTGTTTCTGGTAAAAATTAGACTTTGATACTGCTTATTAACCTCAACAATCAGAAAAGGTTACAAGTACTGAAATCTTTTGACTCTTCAATCACCTAAGAAGGGAAAAAAAGCAATTGCGAAGGGATTTCACAGTCTGTGGTTGTAGAAGCAAAAACAAAGAAGTAAATCAGACGTCTCCAAAGTGGAACCTGGTGAGTGTTTTTCAAAAATGGCCAGGACCAGCTGCAACTTTTGTCCAAGGGTTCCTGAATGGCCACTTGACATTTGAATGGTTGGGCAGATTTTTACCAAAAACCCACTGGTCCAGCAACCACAGCACAAGGATCTTCACTGTGTGGCTGAACATAAGCTATGTATAAGCAAAGAAAATACTTTTAATTAATTTAAAACATGTATTCGTCACCTTTCAAGCTTATAAGAATTCAAAGCAGCTTACAATGCAAATAATAATTAAATGCATAAATACATACATAAATAAAAGCCGCTAGTTAAACTTTTAAAAAATACATTCATTTTAAAAGGCACACTTCTAAGCAGAGTTTCTGCCTGAAATTTGAAGGGTTACTATTAGAATAATTGATAAGTTTAACAATTTCTGGATGGCTCCCTCTCCTGTTGCAACAATTTTGTGGCTACACCCACCATCCCATATCAGAATTCCAAAGGTGTTTGCAGGCTCAAAAGTGACCACAGTAGTCAATAATAAGAAACATACATTTTTTAAAAAAGAATTCAGCTATGAAGAAATTTTACACTGGGTTTCTTCTGTTAATAGGTCATGATACTTTGTGAAATATTGCCTCATATTTTTAACTTTCAGAATGTTACAGTTGACTGATTTGTAGTTTTCACTGTTAATATATTAGTTACAGTTCAAAACAACAAAGGGGACTGTACTTACTTTTTTGAAGAAATTACAGGCATGTTTAACCTGGCATCTGTAATGTAAAGATAGATTGTTTTGTACTCTGTTATAAAGATTCAAACCACAACAGGGTTTCCAAGAAATTATTCAAAAAATAATATAATACAAGGACAATTGCAGCCTGCTAGCCCTTTTCTCCTGAACTGATATTGTTGGTTCCTCCAATTATTAATCCAGATTACATCATTCTACAACCACTGTACTCCACTGCTTGTTCTTTTGCCCTTCTATCAGTTTAAAAACCTGGCTTGTATGTTTTTCCCCTGATTTTTAAGATAACTGCCTTACTGTGTAGACAGGTAAAGTGTAAATGATGAAGCCATTGGAATAAGCCTTACTTTTCTTCTGTCTCCTTGCCCTATATGTGAACAGGTGCTATTTATTTACTAGTGGTATTACAGGCATAGGTCCCTAAGAAATCATTAAAAATTAAACCACCCACCTCTCTTGAGATTGCAAATGCCTTAGCAGACCAGGTGCTCGGGAGCAGCAGCAGCAGGCCACTGCTTTCACATCCTGCATGTGAGCTCCCAAAGGCACCTGGTGGGCCACTGCAAGTAGCAGAGTGCTGGACTAGATGGACTCTGGTCTGATCCAGCTGGCTTGTTCTTATGTTCTTAGAGTGGAACCAAGAGTGGAGGTATGGAGAAAAAGGGTGGATAGATGCCTTGGAGGACAACAGAGGCTGCTACACAGTTTTCCTTCCTTCTCTAACCTAGCATACTTTCCACACCTGCCGCCTCAGGCCATGTTGCCACAGAAACCCTAACCCTGTCTGCCCAACGTAACACCTCCACCCAAAGGCAAGCACTATGTCACCATGACAAAAAAAGAGGAGAGTTGGGAAGACAGGTGGGGCTGCAAATGAAGGAAATAAATAGGAAACCCTTGGAAGAGGAGAGATCAGACCTGGAACTGAGATGGGGGGAAAATTCAAGAAATGAAACTGGGGATGGGGTAGAACAAAAGTGGGAGTGCATGCCTGGGAAAAGCACCTGATAGCTGCCTCACAAGTTCTCTGGTTGGAACTTTTCCTGGAATTAATTGAGGAAAGCTCCACGAGAGGCTTCGATTATAATGTACATGTATGCGGCAAGGAATCACAAACTTGTAAAATATAGAGAGAGATACTAAGCACTTGCTCCTCCACTTCAGTTGAATGGGTGTGCAACCATAAGGGCCAGATTACTTTATATACAAGTGGGGCTCAGTTCCAGAATCTCATTGAAACTGACCTAAGTATCAGATGAAAGTAACTTGAAATTAACTAGAAGACTATTTTGGGTTCAACTGTCATACTTCTGGAGGCAAGGAAGAAAATTATTCCATCTTGTTGAATTAACAGACATACCTTTAGTTTATTAGGACAGGCCTTTTGGGATTTCAAAAGGTATGTATTATCTTAAGCTGGCATACAGAACAAATACTCATTCTTCTGATTCCTGCAGATTGTTTGGAGTAATTCTTCAGAAACCAAAATGACCTTGGATGCAACATCTTAAAGGCTTATTAGCCTTGCATGTAAACCTTTTAAAAGTTGACCTTCTTCATCACTTCATAGGCAAGAGAAGCTTAATAGCACTGCTGTAATATCGTGTCCACAAATATTACTCTCCTGCTATCACAGTTTGAAAGACTGAGTCAGATAGAACGAAGTATATAATAGTTGGACCAGTAATATTAATTCAGTAGCACATACTTTACCTTGCCACTTAACAACCAGTCCTGGATCTGAAATATCATATTCTGGTCGACTTCTTGAAAGAATACCTTTCCCAAAAAATCCCTTTAAAAAAAGGAAAGAAAGAAAAAAAAGAGAGAAGATGACTGTTACTAAGAGCCAACAATCTAATTCAACATGCAACATAAACCTGAACTGGATCTCAAGAAGGCGTACAAGTGATTTCAGAGTTACATCTTTAATACATTATTCAATAAACATTGTGGTTTCTATTCAAATTCTAAAGTTCCAAAAAAGCATCAAAACAAATCTTAAAGTCTTTTTCAAACATAGAGGTGATCTAATATGAAATACTGGTTTGTATCCAGCTTCCACCAAACTGTCTGCTCTTTCAGATATCATGGGGGATCGGGGTTTTAAAACATATCTATAGCAAGCAGTGATGGTCAGGGAAAGTAGACTTCTTTGCAGCTAAATGGACTAGAAAGTTAATGAAACAGAGGGTTCTGTGCTTCAGTGCAGTGGTGTAGCGGTTAAGAGCAGGTGCATTCTAATCTGGAGGAACCGGGTTGGATTCCCCGCTTGGCTGCTTGAGCTATGGAGGCTTATCTAGGGAATTCAGATTAGCCTGTGCACTCCCACACACGCCAGCTGGGTGACCTTGGGCTAGTCACAGCTTTTCGGAGCTCTCTCAGCCCCACCCACCTCACAGGGTGTTTGTTGTGAGGGGGGAAGGGCAAGGAGATTGTAAGCCCCTTTGAGTCTCCTACAGAAGTGAAGGGGGGATATAAATCCAAACTCTTCTTCTTCTCCTTCATTTGCACTACTACTTGGCAAGCCTACATGGGTTGTATCACCCAGTATAGTTTGCCTAACTACAACTAGGGTTGCCAAACTCCACCTGGTAACTATCTCCTGGGATTACAACGGATCCCCAGGTGAGAGATCAGTTCACCTGGAGAAAAATGGCTGCTTTGGATTGTGGAGTTTATGGCATTATGCCCTGCTGAGGTTTCTCCCCTCACCAAACCTTGTCCTTCTCAGGTCCCCCCCCCCCCCCCGCCCCCGGTATTCACCAACCCAGAACTGGCAACCCTAACCAGGATGTATTCCCAACTATTCAGATAAGAATAAAAATATGTATTAGGTTAACTGCTAAAATATTGTCCAAAATATCTTAACATGGTTTCATGAAAAATGGTTGTTATATAAAGAAATTGAGTTCTGTCATAATCCAGTATGAATTGTTTAAATGTCAGAGGTTACACGCACAAGACAGACAACAGATAATACTACCTTGCTGTACAGCTGTTCTATATCCTCAGGATTCCTCACAATTATATTCTTGTTAATAATTTCAGCTTGGCATATTCTGTAATCTCTCCCACAAACACCATCCCATGGGACAGAAATAGGAAAAGGTGAATCATAGGATTCATAAACTTTTCTCTTCCTTCTCGGGGGATGGAAAACTGCTTCTGCCATTTTGTATTATCCTTCTTCCTCAGCAGCACTCATCTATGCAAAAAGAAAACAACATGGAACACTTTTGAAACAAGTAACTTCACTTAAGTCAGCACACTTTTCTTTGAACTGGCCATACATTAATTTCAGTGCAATGAGAAGTATCAGGATGCCAGCCTTAATTGTTTGTGGACCATAAAAAAACATGCCTCTGATTCTGCAGTAACTATAGAACAATGATATGTGTAGAGCAAGGCATTAAAAGGCTCCATGCCTACTTACTGCCTACTTGCTTACACCAGGAAGAGATCACTGTCAGTTTGAAAGACCCAAGTGGAGGGTTTTTTCCCGCGGCCCCGCCCCCGCTGCAGCGAGCGGGCGCTTCCCGGGCCCGTGGCCGGCCAGGGCGCGCCGCCGGTTCTCTCCGCCCCCGCCCCCGCCCTCGCCCTCGCGAGGCGGGCGCTTCCCGGGCCCATGGCAGGCCAGGGCGCGCCGGGGGCTTCTCCCGCTGCTGCTGCCGCCGCCGCCGCCGCCGCCTACGGAGACGGGGATTCCGCTAGCCCGCCTCGCGGCCAGCAAGGCGGACGCTTCCGGGGCCACACCCCCCGCCCGGCCGGCCGCGCATCCTGCAGTTATATATAGCCCAGGCATGACTGGAGGTGTGTATCTAAGGGTTGTTGGCCCATAGGTATTGCAGGTGAAAGGACAGCATGAGAAGGGCTTGGTCGGGGGCAGATGAAACCACGAACCGGTCCTGTCTAGATGTCTCAGGTGCACTACAATCACAACCAGAGGCACGCACTGCCGGCAAGCATTTATCAAGCACCCCGATCCCCGGGATATGCAAAGAAAAAAGAAGCAGCTCTCAACTAATATGCAGTCTAACGACCCCCTACTTTTCCATCGACTCCTGGGAGCTACGGGCAGAGAACTGAGTCCAAACAGCGATTCACCCGAAGTGAACAGGAAAAAGGCTGCCCACACTATTCTGCAGCACCGGAAGAAGAAAACGGCTCCCCGACCAAGCGATAGAGAAGTTCCTTACAATGTGCACTTCCGGTTTTCATTAAGTATATGTGGACAAATATGATCTAAGATTGCAAACAAACTGACCAGAATCGGCATCTCTCTCTCCTCTTGAAAGGCTTTGAGATAATAACGCACTGTCCCACCCCGCTCACTGGCTGAGTTGTCTCCCTCACCAGCTTAAAAAAATCTGCAACAAAATGGGTGCTCAGGGGTGGTTAAATCTCTTCTGGAACAAAACAGAGAGCAGACCTGTTAAAATTAAGCATTTTGTACACAGTGTTATTTGTCTGTTTATTTTATTTATTGATATCTTAGATTTTGAATTGCCCACCCCCAAAAGGGCTCTGGGCGGTGTACAGATGGCCAAAACAATATTATACACAATAGGCCATTACATTACACACCATAAAATACATTAAATAAGTTAAAACAATTTACAGTTTATACATAAGAGTTTTGAAGAATGAGCACCTGGCGCCTTAACCACCACATCTCCCATCTGCGGCATTTCTCCCTGTGCAGAAGCCCAGCACATCAGGGTGAAAAACGCAACTCTTTGGTAAAGAGCACAACCCCACCCCCACCCCCACCCCCCGCCATCACGATTGACGAGAGTCTGTAGTCCTGCCTATTTTATTTACCCCTTAATTCCATATTCTTGCTGCTTTGGTCTCCTATACGGAAGATTTTATCATCCACAAGCGGGAACCAGACATTGTCTTGAGAAGTAGTCCCACTGTTATTCTTTGCTTGCTCCCTTTATTACGGGACACTGCAGGGATGGCGCGAATTACGTTGTGATCATAATTGCGACACTTCCCCACCCCCATCCCGGCTTTGCAAAGGAAGGGGAGAGCCAGCAGGGCGCTTGTGGAGATGGGCAGAGTTTTCCCCACCCCCATGGGCACCCCCTGGCTTTGCAAAGGGCGGGCAACAGGATCTCAGCTTTACTAGGGAGAGGGTGAACCAGCAAGGTGTCTGTGAACATGGGAGAGTCCTCCACATCCCCATAGACACCCCCCCCCCCAGCATCGTGATGCTGGCTTTGCAAAAGGGAAGGGAAACCACCAGGGTGCCTGTGAAGACAAGAGAATTCTCCCCATCTCTATAGGCCATGGTTAGGGAACCTTTAACACTCAAAGACCCATTTGGACCCGTTTTCCATGGGAAAAGAAAACACTTGGAGCCGCAAATAATTTTTGACATTTAAAATAAAGATAACACTGTATATATTGGGCTTTTTTACCTTTTACTCCACTCATTCTGAGAAGCGCATGGATGCACCCGCCCTGCTGCCTGCAGGGCGGGCAAGGATGGGGCCAGCTGCTCGGCCTTGCCGGCCGCTGAGAAAGCGCCCACCCCGCTCGAACAAGGCAGGTGAGAGGGGAAGCCCGCAGCCGGCCACGGGCAATTGGTGCGCCCGCCCTGCTGCCTGCAGAGCAGGCAAGGATGAAGCCGGCGGCTCGGCCTTGCTAGCCGCCGGGAAAGCGCCCGCCCCGCTCCAACGGGGCGGGCGAGAGGGGAAGCCCGCGGCCCAGCCGGCCACGGGCAATTGGTGCGCCCGCCCTGCTGCCTGCAGGGCGGGCAAGGATGAAGCCGGCTGCTCGGCTGGCGGAGCCGCGAGTGCAAGGGCAGAAGAGCCGCACGCTGCTCTTGAGCCGCGAGGTTCTCTACTCCCCGCTATAGGCACCCCCCCTCCCCAGTTTGCAAAGCCGGGATTCTGGCTTTGCAAACCAGGGAGGGGAAGCCCAGGAAAAGACTGGGGCTGGGTGACAAGCGTGCGCTCTTCCCTGGCCTTGTCTCCGCTCTCCAGTCTACCTTCCTAGACCTGCTGCTGGCTCTTGAATCCAAGCGCTGAACGTAGGGGCATTCCCCACTTACCATTTGGCGCGCGCTACTCCCAGCGCTTCCCAGCACGAAGCGATTTATGCCACGGGGTTGCGTTTCCCACTGCCTCCGCCGCTTCCGCGCCAGGCAGTCAGAAGGTGCCGTTCCTTCAGCGCCAAAAATGACGCACGCTGAAGGGGCGCCGGAGAGCCGCAGCCGCCGGGCGGCTGCGTGGGTTGCCGCCCTTGCAAGCGGGGAGTGCCGCTGGACCCCGCCAGCTACTTTCCTCGAGAAGCCAGCAGCAAATGGTAAGTGGGGAAAGCCCCGTGAATTAAATTTAAACCAAACCGTTTGGACTTTTCATGCAGGGCAGGGGGAAACTGGGCTCCACATTTCTTCCTTCCACCTTACTCACCGCTTCCACATAAGAAGCCGAAAGAGTTTGCTTTAAGTTTATATAAATTAACTTAGTTCCAGGCTAACAGAAGGGAGTGAAACTGACCCACTTCTCTCCCCACCCCCCTGCTGCCACAGCAGGAAGCTTACAGAGTTTGTTTTAAGCTTAGTTATGTTTAACTTGGTTATAGGGCAAGAAGTCAGGAGGAGATTCGGGGACAGGACAATGCCAGGGAAGGGATTCTTTCCCTGGCCTTGTCCCCACCCCCCCCCAGTCTCCCTCCTACTCACCTGCTGGGAAGAACTCAGTTAAAGTTGCTGCAACTACAGGCGTTGCAGCTGAGGTTTGACTGCAGCAGGGGTGGGACTGGGGCAGTGGCAGGGTGGTGGCCAGTGTGTTCCTGCTAACTGATGCCCAGGGTAAGAACCCTATTTGCCCTTTCACCCACATTATGCCCTGGATAGTAATTCAGGAGGTGGTAGGCATCTGTCTTTGCATTATTCTCCCAGTTTCTCGTGAAATTAAGATAGCATATGCTGCCGTAGTTCTGGAAGAGCTGCTTCTAGTCCCCATAAGAACATAAGAACAAGCCAGACCAAACCAAAGAATATAAGAACATAAGAACAAGCCAGACCAGACCAAAGTCCATTTGGATCAGACCAAAGTCCATCTAGTCCAGCTCTCTGCTACTCACAGTGGCTCCACCAGGTGCCTTTGGGAGCTCACATTTGGATGTGAACGCAATGGCATTCTGCTGCTGCTGCTCCCTTCAGCACCTGGTCTGCTAAGGCATTTGCAACCTCAGATCAAGGAGGATCAAGATTGGTAGCCATAAATCGACTTCTCCTCCATAAATCTGTCCAAGCCACTTTTAAAAGCTATCCAGGTTAGTGGCCATCACTCACCCTCCTGTGGCAGCATATCTTAAACACCAATCACACGCTATGCGGAAAGAAGTGTTTCCTTTTATTAGTCCTAATTCTTCCCCCCAGCATTTTCTGGCAATGAATGCCCCCTGGTTCTAGTATTGTGGAGAAAGAGAGAAAAATTTCTCTCTGTCAACATTTTCTACCCCATGCATAATTTTGTAGACTTCTAATCATATCCCCCCCTCAGCTGCCTCCTCTCAAAACTAAAAGAGTCCTAAACGCTGCAGCCCCTCCTGATAGGGAAGGTGCTCCAGTCCCTCAATCATCCTTTGTTGCCCTTCTCTGCACTTTTTCTATCTCCTCAATATCCTTTTTTTTTGAGATGCGGCGACTCATGAACTGGACACAGTACTCCAAGTGCGGTCACATTCACTGCTTTATATAAGGGCATGACAATCTTTGCAGTTTTATTATCAATTCCTTTTCTAATGATCCCTAGCATAGAGTTTTCTGGTTTTATTAGCCAAGCTATGCATTGAGTTGACATTCCCATGGAACTATCAACTAAGACGTACTTAAATCCCTTTCCTGGTCTGTGACTGATAGCACTGACCCCTCTGTAGCTGGTATGTGAAGTTTGGATTTTTTGTCTCTATGTGCATCACTCTTTACATTTTGCTACATTGAACTGCATTTGCCATTTCTTTTCTAAATTCACTCACCTAATTTATCAAGGTCCGCTTTGAGCTCTTTGCAATCCTTTGTGGTTCTTAATCCACCCTACATACTTTCGTATCATCTGCAAATTTGGCTACCACGCTACCGACCCCGACTTCCAGGTCATTTCCCAAATTGGAAACATGCATATTTTGGCACAGGTGCTGAGTTGTGTGGAGTCTGTTCATGTAAGGAAGGCTATTCTCTTTGGCAAACAAAGCTACTTTACTTTTCTGTTGGTTTGATATTTTCTTTTGACAGGTCAGGTTCTTCTGTAACTTTTCAGTCTTAAAGCCTTTTTCTTCTAATCTGACATTCCAATCCAAGTTTAGCTTGTTCATGTTTTAGATTCTGGTTTGAATTAACTTCTGTTTTCATATCTTTAATTTCTTGTTTTACCATCTTTACACCATCCTCCAATTGCCTCACCCTCTTAAGATTATTCTCTTATTTCTTAAAATGTCCTTCAGTAATTTAGCTATTGTGGCAGGTATATTTTGCACCGCACCTTTTTGCATACAGAGCTGTTTCCAATTGTAGATGTTGTAGGATTTGTAGCCATAGTTCTGACATTGACTGGAAGTTTGAAACCAATTTCAGAGCCTGTTTTAGCTAATATCAACAGGTCTTTAACCTGGCATTCAGCCAGCTCCGAGGAACAAAGAAAAGACTTTGACTAGATGGTTTATGTCGAAGCTTTGCTCTGGGATCCAAAGCCCCAGTAAGTGATCTTGCTCTCCCCATGCCTCCCTCCCAGATTCAGGGAGAGCCAGAGGGAAGCCATATGACTCTCAAGACTGGATGGGGTCACATGGGAAGGGAAGCTTACCACAGTGATTTGCTGGGATAGACAAATTGGGTCAGTGGCAGTTTCCATCATTCCCCTGCTGAGACTTTGTCTTCCTATGAAACTACATTCAAGCCATGCACCCCTTATGAAGAAATGAAGATGAACAGAGAGCAATAAGAGATGTCCAGCAAAGCCAAAAGATCACTCTTAAAAGGTATATTTAACAAACCTACAGGAAAAAAAATTAAATAAATCCATTTTAAAGGAGAAGCTTAGAAATAAAGGCATTAGAAAACAAGAGCAGTTTTGTGGCTTTAAAAATAAGACTGTACTGAAAGATATTTTATTTCTGATTATCAAATTAGTTTTTTTAATTCACTGTGCCATTAACTTAATGTAAAATCTACAGTGTTTCTGTAGCTTTCTCTCCAGTATTACCAGTCCTGCATTTGAACTGTTATGTAGAACAGTAAAAGCATTACTATGACAGCAAAAGCATTACATCCCACTGCCCTCATTCTGCCACTATTTTAAAACTAATTTTTGTCTATTTGTAGATCTCAATTGCTTTTTAAAATGGCCACAGTGGGATTTTAAGAACATTAAAACTTGGGATTATATGAACCCTAATGAAATTGGCTAAGAAAATTGTGTTCATTCAAAAAGGAAACAAAGGGTAGCAGTATGGCAACAGATATTCCCCTTCCTCATCTGGAGTAAAAGGATGATCCATTAACTGTTATACAAGAAAGGGGTGTTGTGTTATAGTGGTGTGTGGGGGGACAAAAATATTATCCTACACTTTGGAAATAGAGTTTTCCCATTGCCTCACACACCATATAAGTGGAAAATTCCCATAAAATAAAATCCTCAATGAATCTGAGTCTGTTCAGTAAGCTTAGCAATTTAAAAAATTTAGTTAGTTTGATGGCAGTAACAGTTCATTTGCTTCTGTGATAATAAGTTTGCTTCCTTCTTTAGTGATAAAAGCTAACATCAAAGTTAATTCTTTGACAGAACACATAAAATATGAACTTCCTTCTTCAGGTCAGAGCTGTCTGGTATTGCTTGCCCTAATGTTACCTGAGGTGTAATAGACTTTATAACTCTGCAGAAAATCAGCCTTTTGCAATGGGAACATGTATTTGAACTGGACTAAAAGTAAACAGATAGTCCTTATGGAAAGCAATAAACTCAAACTGGTATAGTTCTATTTCAAAAACATTACATGTGATTTCCCATTTCTAGTCACAAAGGCTCAGTCAGAGGCCAAAACACAACCTTGTCATCTGTTGAGAAAGGAAACTGCATTGTTATTTTGAAGAACTGACCTGGATGGCACAGGCTATCTTGAGCTAGTCAGATCTCAGAAATTATGCAGAGTTGATCCTGGCAAGTATTTTGATGGGAGATCTCCAAGGAATACTGGAGTTGGAATGCAGAGGCAGGCAATGGCAAACCACCTCTGAATGTTTCTTGCCTTGACAAGTGCATCAGGGATCACCAAAGTCAGATGGAACTTGACAGCAAGAAAAAAATGGCTAGTCTGTAGGATACATAATGAAATTAAGGACTATATTGAAATCTCCCCAATTTCACAGAAGAACCTTGAATTGATATCTTTCAGTTTACTCACAAGAAGTTATTTTATTTATTTAAAACTTTTGTCTCTCGCCTTATCTCCACAGCCTCAAGACAGCTAATGCAACCCTAAGTTATGGAGAAAGAAAATATAAATCTGATTAAACAATTGTTTTTGAAGCAGAATGAACAGATTAAAAAAATACATTGTAAAAAAAATACACTGGAGTGTGATGTAATGTTTAGAGTGTTGGAGTACAATCTGAGGGAATAAGGGTTGAATTGCCACTCTGTCATGAAAGTTTGCTGGATGATCTTGGACCAGTCAAAATCACCAGTGTCTTCTCATGGAGTTTTTGAGACAGTAAAATGGCAAAGAGGAGAATGCTGCTAAGCACTTTACGTCCTCACTGGGAAGAAAAGTGGAATATGAATTAAGTCAATTAACTCAGGTTTTTTTACATAGAACTTGAAGCTGCCTTATACTGAATCAGACTATTGGGCTATCAAAGTTAGTACTCGCCTTCTAAGGCTAGCAGCAGCTCTTCTAGCATCTCACAGGTAGATCTTTCTATCATCTACTAACTTCGATTCCTTTTCTTTAAAAAATACTAGAGATGTCAAGAATTGAACCTGGGACCTTCTACATGCCAAGTATGACTCTGCCACTGAGCCATAATCCTCCCCATTTCTTCTCCCAGTTATCCATTTCCATCCATATTCTTTCCCTGTCACTGGGGCTTTTCTTTCATATTTATAATGTAAATCAGGGTGTCTGAATTCTCAGCTTTCATTTTAAAAAGACTATAGCCATTTTCCTTACGGTGATTCATCTTTCCCCTCATATTTCCACAATGAAGGCTAGTAATTCAGAGAATCTGATACATATGCATAATGGTATGTCAATATAATGCTATTCAATCAATTTTTTTTAAAAAAAACACTACTGGAGAAACCTGTGATGTGGAAGTCCCATTGCTGCTATGTTATATTAACAGCTGTACTTCCAACAGGGAAACTACACAAGCTTACTGTGTGTGAAAAATACTTGAAACACTTCACAGAATTTAACAATACACCTCAAATAAATTACACATTTTTTTAAAAAAAACGCACCCCCACAATGGGAAGAAACACACAAAATTAAAAGAAATGCAGCTAAATGAGCTAGAACACCCTCTCACAACGCCCTCTGGAATAAAACTCTTTTACATGTCTTTCAAAGGCCGCCTTTGACGCTACCGCATCAAAAGCGCCGGCGAATGACGGGCGACGCATTCTCTGGGACCGTTTCACACGTAATCCTGATGAGGGATGGTAAGACGGCGAGCGCCATGCCAGCTGCGCTGACGCTTGTTTCCTCCGATATGCCTGCCAGTGGATTACCGCCCTCTGCTGCCCTGCGCCGACAGCTCTGGAGTCGCAGGGCGGGGGAGCGTGTCCCCTGGACTGGGCAACGCGCCAGAAGGTCAGAGGGAAGGTAAGGCATTCAGGAAGGGGGGGGAATGGCGCCTTCCAGCTGCTGCCGTTCGCATGGCAGCGGTTGGAAGCCGCTGTTTCTGAAAAAGCTCGCTCAGGGAGTGAGGTTCGGAAACAGTGGCTTCGCGCTGCTCAGGGGTTGCGAAGCCGCTGCTGCTGCGATGTGGCGGCGGCGGCGTCGTAAGCGAACCCTCCCAGGGATGCTGTTTTTAGCATCCCTGGGTCGCTGTATTCTGCCTGTCGCGGAAACAGCCTAAATGTAGTGAGTGAAAGTCAGATGCATTCCGCATTCAAAGATTTACAGAATCCAACAAGAATTCGAGTGCTTCTGCTGCGATACAGAATTTAAAATAGGTCAGAGTCAGAGAAGTCTGGTTTTGTTTTGTTTAAAATTAACAGTTGTATGAGGCAAGTTAGGTAAGATAGTGACTTAACCAAGGCCAGTCAAGACCTAGCCAGCCTCATTTTAGTATTCATTTTAGTATTCTGCCCTTCCCATCTTTTTAGAAAACTAATCAATCAATTGTCTGTGCTCCAGCAGCTTAAAAAAAAAGGTACACATACCTCAAACAAGTCTTGAATACTTCCATACTAGCATGGTACAATGGGGATAGTGGCATTTAAAAGATTTAAGGGAAAAAGTATTATAGACATATGTAGGGATAGGAGAAGCAGTTTTATTTCCTTCCACCATTCCTATTACAGCTGGTATCTAATAGGCATCCATGTTGACCCTGGCTCAATCACATTGCATGACAATTTCAGTGGTATAGGCTCAAACCAGTATGGGTTCAAAAATCTAGGTTGGATATCCTTTAGTTTAAACATTTTATCATTTCAAAATACTTTTGAAGAAAGCCTTCTGCCTCATCCCAATCCATTTAATTTCAGGTAGAAAAGGGGATTCAGAACAGGTAAGGGTCTTATCTGAGTTCCTCGGTGCAAGAAGCTTAGATAGGAAGAGATGTCCCCTAAAGTGCTGCCTAAAGTTTTCAAGGGTAAAACCAACACTTGGCATTATGCCTAGAAACAAACTGGGAGACAATTTTAAGTCCCTCATCACTGCAGCAAACTATGAATAAAAACTTCTTATGTACTAGACATTTTGTCTGACATGCAGTAAGATTGCAATCCATAGGGTTTGCTTCTGAGTAGATATGCTCACGCATCTCTTAAAGAGTATGTGCATGGGAGGGTTGTTTGTTCGGCAGCATAATCAAGGGGATCCTCCTCTGGAAGTGGTGTGAGCTTCTGCCAGTGTAAATGCCCTCTCCACCGCACCTGCGATGCAGGTATGTGCGCCTCTGCTTGCATGCCACCTCTAGCTATTCTCCAATGGGAGAATGTAAACAATTTTTCCAAAACATTTTGTTACTGTTTGTAAAATTATAAAATTATTTTGGTTACTTATAAGTAAATTGCTACTCCAGTGGGAGAACTAATTTTTGAAGTCATTATTGTAGCCTGGTTGGTACAAGTTTTATTCATTTTCACTTTGGTGTGTACCTTCCCCTTTTGCATAGCATGGAGGAACCTCTAGCTATGCCAGCATTCCAGGGGCATTCCATGGGCAGGGCTGATTAGACTCCAGACCCCTCTGAGCCCCAGTACACTGAGGAATTTCCAGCAGAGATGTGCTGTGATTTTCACGCATATCTGTATTCTCCCTATGGGAAGTCTGAGAGGGTTTAAAAAAAAACACCTCTTCAGGCTTCTAGCACCTGTGGAGCAGTGCTCAAGTGGTGCCATCCTTATCCACCTCAGCTTTGGATTGTGCTGTCAACAATTCTACAGCATCAATCTGTTGCATAAAGTATAATATTCAAAACTATCTTATCTTGAAAGCATGTTGTGGTCTGGTATCTATTCAGGCAGTGGGAAAACACTGTTAGGCTTGCCAGTTTTAGTTTACAAAAATTCCTGGAGATCTAGGGTGGTGACAGTGAAGGGAAGGAATTTGGGGAAGGATTTCACCTAAAATTTATGGTATACCAAAGACTTTGTCCTTTGAAGCTATTATTTTCCCCAGAGGGTTTGTCCTCTGTAGTCTGGAGATTTGTTGTAATTCCTGGAGAACTCCATGCCCCACTCCATGCCCCACGAACACCCCTCCCTTTTTTCTCTTTTGTGTAGGTCCCTAGTGTTACTACACATATTTAGAAGTGCAGTTCAAAAACGTCTAATTTTCCATTTCTGCTGTTGAGAACTACCAACCCAAAATGGATACCAAAATAACTCCAAGAGTAGGTGCCATTACTTAAAGGAACAGAAACGCATAGCCAACACCCCGCCCCAAGAACCACATTTTCCAGTCAAATTAGAGCTACAGTAATACACTATTGTTACTGTGGCAGTCCTTGTCAATTTCCTCTTGCAAAAGCAACTTCTCTTGTCAATTTCATTTGTCCCTAACTGTGGACTCCATGTAAGTATCTTTGCCTTAACATTACATCGCTAATTTGAAATTAAATTGACAAAGCTGCTACAATGGATCTTTCTTGTGTCTGTAGCCAATTGTTACGTTGTAGCCTACCCCTCCACATAAAAATTTGTCCTGTTTGTTTGTATCTCTCAGCAAATTAAAGACTTGCACAAGATCTTCATGCCTGGTTATATTTGGCAGCCAAGATATAGTGGCATTTTTCTAGTTTCCTGTTTGTATCTCTGCCTGAACATTTCACTGCAAATTCTATATGAAACTGACAAAGCTGATCCAATTCACCCTGTTTGTGTGTGGCTCTGCCTGAACATTACATTGCTAGTTCAATATGACAAAGAGAGTTTTTAAAACTTCCTTTTGAAAATGGAGGAGGAAGGGGATTAGAAAATGGGTAAAGTGGAGGACAGGTAAAGGCCAGGTGTTTGGTTGGGCAGAGAAATAAAGACTATTTCAATATGATCTCATATTCAAGGTAAGCTGGCTTGGAAACATATAGAAAACATTGTGGTTAAAGTACTCTACGAAAACAACAAAAGAAATCAATACAAAACTTTCTTAGACCCCATCAATGAAAAGAAAGACCTGCAATTAAAAGAAAAGAAAACATAGCATTTGCCAGCAAGATACATTGTAAATGACTCATGCGGAAAAGACCTACCAGGACTTTTATGGGGTAGTCTGCCATTGCCTTCCCCTGTCATCTACAGTTTACCCCAGCAAGTTGGGTACCGGTGTAATAATAAATGGAACCACTAGATGTCTGCATTTCAGCAAGTTTTACTAGCAGCTTCAATAATTTTCCACAACTTATAGTTCCAAAGGAATATTTTATAGCTTATTGAAAATGTCAACACAGTGAGACACGGCAAGTTATTTATTAATGAATGGCATTACATATCACACAAAAGTCCAAGAACAGCTTTAATCTAAACCACCTACCTTAAAGGAAAGTTTGACCCTTGGGACAGGTCCACACTAGGCTTTTACTTCAAGTCAGTATCAGTTATAAGGTATAATAATATACCAAGTGCTCAACAATTTGTCCTTTTTAATATATTTTTTAACAGCATATATCACCATGCTGCTGCTCTTAGACTCCATCTCTTTCAGATTTGTAGTCCTCCTTCCCTGCTTCTTTCCCCCATCCATTTTACTGGAGCCCTCTTACTTCATGGAAAGGAGTCTACAGTTTCACTCCAGTGGAATGGTTTCTTTGGTCAAACCAGAATTTCTCATTGCTTCCAGTCTTCTCTACACTCAACTAATGTTTGCCTGACTGCTGGGCATGTGGATTGGGGAGGGGGGCTGAGGCACATACTTGGCCGAGACCCTCCACATTCACAAAACGAGGCTCAAATTTATACTTTTTTGCTTTTTATTTCCAAAAAATTATGCATACAGTCAAGAGAGATTCTACTGACAGGATTGATCATGTAACTTTAAATGTGTTCCATTACTGGGCTGTAATACTCTTGTAGTGCACATTATGAATTAATATCCTCCCAAGGATGTAGGTAAGGGGAGGGTTCTCGGGTTCAGACTTCCGCATGTCTGAAGCTCCTCACCACCCCATTTGTGGGTTTTGTATTTTTTTAAAGTAGTTTTTCTCGGGTTTTTGGCCTGCAGGGGCACAGTTTTAGGCTAGTGGCACCAACATTTCCAGCTATCAGCCAGGTGAAACTCCTGATGATACTCTGAGCGAAGTTTGGTAGAGAAAGTTTGGTTCGGGGGGGTCCAAAGTTATGGACCCCCAAAGGGGTGCTCCCATCCCCATTATTTTCCTAATGGGGAGCTAATAGTAGATGGGATACTACCCATTTGAGTGGTCCATATCTTTTGGACCCCTGAATCAAACTTCTTCACTCAAACCTAGGTGGTATCATCAGGATAGTCTCACATTGATACCACCCCGGTTTCAGCAGTGAAGGTTAGTCCAGGGCAAGGTACAAAGTTATGGACTCCCAAAGCGGGTGCTCTCCATCCCCCCCATTGTTTCCAATGGAAGCTAATAGGAGATGGGGCTGGGCACCTTTGAGGAGTCCATAATTTTGGACCCCCTGAACCAAACTTCACCTGAAACCTAGTGGTATCTTCAGGAGATTCTTCCAAAGATACCCTGAAAGTTTGGTGTCTAACCCTAGCTTAACAATTGTACCCCTGACAGCAGGCAGGCCCCCAGAATTTTCCCCTAGGATTCTCTTTTTAAATCAACCCCTTCGGGTACTGGATTTAAAGGGAGAATCTGAGGTCACCAGTTTGGAAACATTGAAAGTGATGTTGTTTCAGAGTAGAATAATCCACCCCAAAAACAGCATCACTTTCAATATTGTTTTATCTGGTGACTCCCTTCAGATTCTCCTTTAAGGTGGATTTAAAAGGAGAATTTGGGCTCCCTAATTTAAACAATTCATTGAAAGTGATGCTGCTTTGGGGTGGATCTCCAGCATCACAGCAGTGCGCAAAACCTCACATTTTGCACTGAGCTCCATTTTCCTAGCTACCCCTCTGCCTGGAGGGGAGAGAGAAGGGACTGCCGGGTTGCCAGCTGGGAGCTCCAGCCAGTGGGGGGAGGCGGGCGAGCTGGGTCACGGGAGTCTGCCATCCCTTGCCTCAGAGAGCTGCTTTATAAGCACTTAGGCTGGGGGGTGGGGCTTGGGAGGCGTAGCCACGCCCCCAGGGGCAGGTGGGGGCGTGGTTTCACCCCCCAAATCCCCCCATAAAAAATCTATACCTCCACGCTACTCTCGTATCCTCCTCTACCAAACAGTGGCTGCAAGGCTGGGAGCCTCCAAAATGGAAGTGGCATCAGTCTCCTCTCAACCTCTGGAGAGAACCCTGCTTGCCTGGTCCCTCGGGTTTAGAACTGACTTTGAGTCAATTTTCTGGTTTTACTCTCATGCTGTTTTCTTACTTTCACAATCACTAAATGCTCTCTTTTCTGAATAATTCTATTTGGGAGAGCAGCTCAAGGCCTAGTTGTCTAGGTTGATTTGGAATAAAACATAGAACATGAACAGGATGAATTCACCATAAGCTTTTCTGCAAATTGTGATGGTTTAGATGACAATGACATACAGAAAATTTCAAAAGAAGGCCATGTTTAACAAAGCAAGAGGGAAACAGGAAAGACTAGAATCCTTTAAGCTTATAAGTAGAGTAGCTGGAATGCAAACACTGCATGTTCTTTCCCAATTTGAACTATGAATATAGACAGGGAGAAAATAACCAATATTAGTCAGTGTGTACAATAACATGCCAGTGGAGAAAAAAAAGGGGTGTGTGTGTGTGTGTGTGTGTGTGTGTGTGTGTGTGTGTGTGTGTG
>NC_059427.1:64094357-64133189 GCF_021028975.2 Sphaerodactylus townsendi
ACACACACACACACACACACACACACACACACACACACACACACACACACACACCCCTTTTTTCTCCACTGGCATGTGTGTACACACTGACAATATTGGTTATTTTCTCCCTGTCTATATTCATAGTTCAAATTGGAAGAACATGCAGTGTTTGCATTCAGCTACTCTACTTATAAGCAAGGATTCTAGTCTTTCCTGTTTCCTCTTGCTTTGTTAAACATGGCCTTCTTTTGAAATTTTCTGTATGTCATTGTCATCTAAACCATCACAATTTGCAGAAAAGCTTATGGTGAATTCATCCTGTTCATGTTCCTATGTTTTATTCCAAATCAACTAGACAACTAGGCCTTGAGCTGCTCTCCCAAATAGAATTATTCAGAAAAGAGAGCATTTAGTGATTGTAAGTAGAAAACAGCATGAGGTAAAACCAGAAAATTGACTCAAAGTCAGTTCTAAACGAGGGACCAGGCAAGCAGGGTTCTCAGAGGTTGAGAGAGACTGATGCCACTTCCATTTTTGGAGGCTCCCAGCCTTGCAGCCACTGTTTGAGGAGGATACAGTGACGTAGGTATAGATTTTTTATGGGGGGATTTGGGGTGAAACCACGCCCCCACCTGCCCCTGGGGGCGTGGCTACGCCTCCCCAAGCCCCACCCCCAGCCTAAGTGCTTATAAAAGCAGCTCTCTGAGGCAAGGGATGGCAGACTCCCGTGACCCGCTCGCCCCGCCTCCCCCACTGGCTGGGCTCCCAGCTGGCAGCCGGCAGTCCCTTCTCTCTCCCCTCCAGGCAGAGGGGTAGCTAGGGAAAATGGAGCTCAGTGCAAAATGTGAGGTTTGCGCACTGCTGTGATGCTGGAATCCACCCCAAACAGCATCACTTTCAATGGTGTTTAAATTAGGGAGCCCAAATTCTCCTTTTAAATCCACCTTAAAGGGAGAATCTGAGGTCACCAGATAAAACAATATTGAAAGTGATGCTGTTTTGGGGTGGATTATTCCCCACTCTGAAACAACATCACTTTCAATGTTTAAACTGGTGACCTCAGATTCTCCCTTTAAATCCATACCGAAGGGGGTTGATTTAAAAAGAGAATCTGGGAAAATTTGGGGGGTGCCTGCTGTCAGGGGTACAATTGTTAAGCTAGGAGCACCAAACTTTCAGGGTATCTTTGGAAGAATCTCCTGAAGATACCACCCAGGTTTGGTGAAGTTTGGTTCAGGGGGTCCAAAATTATGGACTCTCAAAGGTGTAGCCCCCATCTCCTATTAGCTTCCATTGGAAACAATGGGGGATGGAGGCACCCGCTTTGGGAGTCCATAACTTTGTACCCCCTGGACCAACCTTCACCAAACCGGGGTGGTATCAGTAGCAGACTATCCTGATGATACCACCTAGGTTTAGTGAAGTTTGATTCAGGGGGTCCAAAGATATGGACCCTCAAATGGGTAGACCCATCTACTATTAGCTCCCATTGGAAATAATGGGGGATGGGGCACCCCTTTGGGGGTCCATAACTTTGGACCCCCTGAACCAAACTTCACCAAACTTCGCTGGTATCATCAGGAGTTTCACCTGACGATAGCTGAAATGTTGGTGCCACTAGCCTAAAACTGTGCCCCCTGCAGGCCAAAAACCGAAAAAACACTTTAAAAATACAAAAACCCACAAATGGGGTGGCGGAGCTTCAGACATGCGGGGGGGGGGGGGTCTGAACCCGAGAACCCTCCCCTTACCTACATCCTTGGGAGGATATTAATTCATAATGTGCACTACAAGTATTACAGCCCAGTAATGGAACACATTTAAAGTTACATGATCAATCCTGTCAGTGAATCTCTTGACTGTATGCATAATTTTTGGAAATAAAAGCAAAAGTATAAATTTGAGCCTGTTTGTGAATGTGAGGTCTCGGCCAAATGTGCCTCAGCCCCCCTCCCCCCAATCACATGCCCAGCAGTCAGGCAAACATTAGTTGAGTGAGAAGACTGAAGCAATGAGAAATTCTGGTTCGGCCAAGAAACCATTCCACTGGAGTGAAACTGTAGACTCTTCATGAAGTAAGGGCTCAGTAAATGGATGGGGGAAAGAAGCAGGAAGGAGGACTACAAATCTGAAAAGATGGAGTCTAAGAGCAGCAGCATGGTGATATATGCTGTTAAAAATATATTAAAAGGACAAATTGTTGAGCACTTGGTATATTATTATACCTTATAACTGATACTGACTTGAAGTAAAAGCCTAGTGTGGACCTGTCCCAAGGGTCAAACTTTCCTTTAAGGTAGGTGGTTTAGATTAAAGCTGTTCTTGGACTTTTGTGTGATATGTAATGCCATTCATTAATAAATAACTTGCCGTGTCTCACTGTGTTGACATTTTCAATAAGCTATAAAATATTCCTTTGGAACTATGTTGTGGAAAATTGTGAAGCTGCTAGTAAAACTTGCTGAAATGCAGACATCTAGTGGTTCCATTTATTATTACACCGGTACCCAACTTGCTGGGGGTAAACTGTAGATGACAGGGGAAGGCAATGGCAGACTACCCCATAAAAGTCCCGGTAGGTCTTTTCCGCATGAGTCATTTACAATGTATCTTGCTGGCAAATGCTATGTTTTCTTTTCTTTTAATTCCATGTCTTTCTTTTCATTCATTGGTTCTAAGAATGTTTTCCCTTGATTTCTTTTGTTGTTTTCGTGAGTACTTTAACCACAATGTTTTTCTATATGTTTCCAAGCCAGCTTACCTTGAATATGAGATCATATTGAAATAGTCTTTATTTCTCTGCCCAACCAAACACCTGGCCTTTACCTGTCCTCCACTTTACCCATTTTCTAATCCCCTTCCTCCTCCATTTTCAAAAGGAAGTTTTAAAAACTCTCTTTGTCATATTGAACTAGCAATGTAATGTTCAGGCAGAGCCACACACAAACAGGGTGAATTGGATCAGCTTTGTCAGTTTCATATAGAATTTGCAGTGAAATGTTCAGGCAGAGATACAAACAGGAAACTAGAAAAATGCCACTATATCTTGGCTGCCAAATATAACCAGGCATGAAGATCTTGTGCAAGTCTTTAATTTGCTGAGAGATACAAACAAACAGGACAAATTTTTATGTGGAGGGGTAGGCTACAACGTAACAATTGGCTACAGACACAAGAAAGATCCATTGTAGCAGCTTTGTCAATTTAATTTCAAATTAGCGATGTAATGTTAAGGCAAAGATACTTACATGGAGTCCACAGTTAGGGACAAATGAAATTGACAAGAGAAGTTGCTTTTGCAAGAGGAAATTGACAAGGACTGCCACAGTAACAATAGTGTATTACTGTAGCTCTAATTTGACTGGAAAATGTGGTTCTTGGGGCGGGGGGGGGGTGTTGGCTATGCGTTTCTGTTCCTTTAAGTAATGGCACCTACTCTTGGAGTTATTTTGGTATCCATTTTGGGTTGGTAGTTCTCAACAGCAGAAATGGAAAATTAGACATTTTTGAACTGCACTTCTAAATATGTGTAGTAACACTAGGGGACCTACACAAAAGAGAAAAAAGGGAGGGGTGTTCGTGGGGCATGGAGTGGGGCATGGAGTTCTCCAGGAATTACAACAAATCTCCAGACTACAGAGGACAAACCCTCTGGGGAAAATAATAGCTTCAAAGGACAAAGTCTTTGGTATACCATAAATTTTAGGTGAAATCCTTCCCCAAATTCCTTCCCTTCACTGTCACCACCCCTAGATCTCCAGGAATTTTGTAAACTAAAACTGGCAAGCCTAACAGTGTTTTCCCACTGCCTGAATAGATACCAGACCACAACATGCTTTCAAGATAAGATAGTTTTGAATATTATACTTTATGCAACAGATTGATGCTGTAGAATTATTGACAGCACAATCCAAAGCTGAGGTGGATAAGGATGGCACCACTTGAGCACTGCTCCACAGGTGCTAGAAGCCTGAAGAGGTGTTTTTTTTAAAACCCTCTCAGACTTCCCCATAGGGGAGAATACAGATATGCGTGAAAATCACAGCACATCTCTGCTGGAAATTCCTCAGTGTACTGGGGCTCAGAGGGGTCTGGAGTCTAATCAGCCCTGCCCATGGAATGCCCCTGGAATGCTGGCATAGCTAGAGGTTCCTCCATGCTATGCAAAAGGGGAAGGTACACACCAAAGTGAAAATGAATAAAACTTGTACCAACCAGGCTACAATAATGACTTCAAAAATTAGTTCTCCCACTGGAGTAGCAATTTACTTATAAGTAACCAAAATAATTTTATAATTTTACAAACAGTAACAAAATGTTTTGGAAAAATTGTTTACATTCTCCCATTGGAGAATAGCTAGAGGTGGCATGCAAGCAGAGGCGCACATACCTGCATCGCAGGTGCGGTGGAGAGGGCATTTACACTGGCAGAAGCTCACACCACTTCCAGAGGAGGATCCCCCCCCCCTTGATTATGCTGCCGAACAAACAACCCTCCCATGCACATACTCTTTAAGAGATGCGTGAGCATATCTACTCAGAAGCAAACCCTATGATTGCAATCTTACTGCATGTCAGACAAAATGTCTAGTACATAAGAAGTTTTTATTCATAGTTTGCTGCAGTCGGTGAGGGGACTTAAAATTGTCTCCCAGTTTGTTTCTAGGCATAATGCCAAGTGTTGGTTTTACCCTTGAAAACTTTAGGCAGCACTTTAGGGGACATCTCTTCCTATCTAAGCTTCTTGCACCGAGGAACTCAGATAAGACCCTTACCTGTTCTGAATCCCCTTTTCTACCTGAAATTAAATGGATTGGGATGAGGCAGAAGGCTTTCTTCAAAAGTATTTTGAAATGATAAAATGTTTAAACTAAAGGATATCCAACCTAGATTTTTGAACCCATACTGGTTTGAGCCTATACCACTGAAATTGTCATGTGCAATGTGATTGAGCCAGGGTCAACATGGATGCCTATTAGATACCAGCTGTAATAGGAATGGTGGAAGGAAATAAAACTGCTTCTCCTATCCCTACATATGTCTATAATACTTTTTCCCTTAAATCTTTTAAATGCTTACTATCCCCCATTGTACCATGCTAGTATGGAAGTATTCAAGACTTGTTTGAGGTATGTGTACCTTTTTTTTTAAGCTGCTGGAGCACAGACAATTGATTGATTAGTTTTCTAAAAGATGGGAAGGGCAGAATACTAAAATGAATACTAAAATGAGGCTGGCTAGGTCTTGACTGGCCTTGGTTAAGTCACTATCTTACCTAACTTGCCTCATACAACTGTTAATTTTAAACAAAACAAAACCAGACTTCTCTGACTTGACCTATTTTAAATTCTGTATCGCAGCAGAAGCACTCGAATTCTTGTTGGATTCTGTAAATCTTTGAATGCGGAATGCATCTGACTTTCACTCACTACATTTAGGCTGTTTCCGCACAGGCAGAATACAGCGACCCAGGGATGCTAAAAACAGCATCCCTGGGGAGGGGTTCGCACGGCCGCCGCCGCCACATCGCAGCAGCAGCGGCCTCACAACCCCAGAGTGGCGCAAAGCCACTGTTTCCGAACCTCGCTCCCTGGGTGAGGTATTTCGGAAACAGCGGCTTCCAAACGCTGCCACGCGAACAGCAACGGCTGGAAGGCGCCATCCCCACCCCTTCCTGAACGCCTTACCTTCCCTCCGACCTTCCGGCGTGTCGCCCAGGCCAAGGGACACGCCCCCCTGCCCTGCGACTCCAGAGCTGTCGCGCAGGGCAGCAGAGGGCGGTAATCCACTGGCAGGCATATCGGAAAACAAGCGTCAGCGCAGCTGGCTGGCGCTCGCCGTCTTACCATCCCCATCAGGATTACGTGTGAAACGGTCCCAGAGAATGCGTCGCCCGTCATTCGCCGGCGCTTTTGATGCGGTAGCGTCAAAGGCGGCCTTTGAACATGTAAAGAGTTTTATTCCAGAAGGCGTTGTGAGAGGGTGTTTCACAGCTCATTTAGCTGCATTTCTTTTTTAATTGTGTGTTTCTTCCCATTGTGGGGGTGCGTTTTTTTTAAAAAAATGTGTAATTTATTTGAGGTGTATTGTTAAATTCTGTGAAGTGTTTCAAGTATTTTTCACACACAGTAAGCTTGTGTAGTTTCCCTGTTGGAAGTACAGCTGTTAATATAACATAGCAGCAATGGGACTTCCACATCACAGGTTTCTCCAGTAGTGTTTTTTTTAAAAAAAATTGATTGAATAGCATTATATTGACATACCATTATGCATATGTATCAGATTCTCTGAATTACTAGCCTTCATTGTGGAAATATGAGGGGAAAGATGAATCACCGTAAGGAAAATGGCTATAGTCTTTTTAAAATGAAAGCTGAGAATTCAGACACCCTGATTTACATTATAAATATGAAAGAAAAGCCCCAGTGACAGGGAAAGAATATGGATGGAAATGGATAACTGGGAGAAGAAATGGGGAGGATTATGGCTCAGTGGCAGAGTCATACTTGGCATGTAGAAGGTCCCAGGTTCAATTCTTGACATCTCTAGTATTTTTTAAAGAAAGATCAGTTAGTAGATGATGAAAGATCTACCTGAGATGCTAGAGAGCTGCTGCTAGCCTTAGAAGGCAGTACTAACTTTGATAGCCCAATAGTCTGATTCAGTATAAGGCAGCTTCAAGTTCTATGTAAAAAAACCTGAGTTAATTGACTTAATTCATATTCCACTTTTCTTCCCAGTGAGGACGTAAAGTGCTTAGCAGCATTCTCCTCTTTGCCATTTTACTGTCTCAAAACTCCATGAGAAGACACTGGTGATTTTGACTGGTCCAAGATCATCCAGCAAACTTTCATGACAGAGTGGCAATTCAACCCTTATTCCCTCAGATTGTACTCCAACACTCTAAACATTACATCACACTCCAGTGTATTTTTTTTACAATGTATTTTTTTAATCTGTTCATTCTGCTTCAAAAACAATTGTTTAATCAGATTTATATTTTCTTTCTCCATAACTTAGGGTTGCATTAGCTGTCTTGAGGCTGTGGAGATAAGGCGAGAGACAAAAGTTTTAAATAAATAAAATAACTTCTTGTGAGTAAACTGAAAGATATCAATTCAAGGTTCTTCTGTGAAATTGGGGAGATTTCAATATAGTCCTTAATTTCATTATGTATCCTACAGACTAGCCATTTTTTTCTTGCTGTCAAGTTCCATCTGACTTTGGTGATCCCTGATGCACTTGTCAAGGCAAGAAACATTCAGAGGTGGTTTGCCATTGCCTGCCTCTGCATTCCAACTCCAGTATTCCTTGGAGATCTCCCATCAAAATACTTGCCAGGATCAACTCTGCATAATTTCTGAGATCTGACTAGCTCAAGATAGCCTGTGCCATCCAGGTCAGTTCTTCAAAATAACAATGCAGTTTCCTTTCTCAACAGATGACAAGGTTGTGTTTTGGCCTCTGACTGAGCCTTTGTGACTAGAAATGGGAAATCACATGTAATGTTTTTGAAATAGAACTATACCAGTTTGAGTTTATTGCTTTTCCATAAGGACTATCTGTTACTTTTAGTCAGTTCAAATACATGTTTACATTGCAAAAGGCTGATTTCTGCAGAGTTATAAAGTCTATTACACCTCAGGTAACATTAGGGCAAGCAATACCAGACAGCTCTGACCTGAAGAAGGAAGTTCATATTTTATGTGTTCTGTCAAAGAATTAACTTTGATGTTAGCTTTTATCACTAAAGAAGGAAGCAAACTTATTATCACAGAAGCAAATGAACTGTTACTGCCATCAAACTAACTAAATTTTTAAATTGCTAAGCTTACTGAACAGACTCTCAGATTCATTGAGGATTTTATTTTCTGGGAATTTTCCACTTATATGGTGTGTGAGGCAATGGGAAAACTCTATTTCCAAAGTGTAGGATAATATTTTTGTCCCCCCACACACCACTATAACACAACACCCCTTTCTTGTATAACAGTTAATGGATGTCCCTTTTACTTACTCCAGATGAGGAAGGGGAATATCTGTTATATGCTACTTTGCTGTTCCTTTTTGAATAAACACAATTTCTTAGCCAATTTCATTAGAGTTCATAATCCAAGTTTTAATGTTCTTAAAATCCCACTGTGGCCATTTTAAAAGCAATTGAGATCTACAAATAGACAAAAATTAGTTTTAAAATAGTGGCAGAATGAGGGCAGTGGGATGTAATGCTTTTGCTGTCATAGTAATGCTTTTACTGTTCTACATAACAGTTCAAATGCAGGACTGGTAATACTGGAAAGCTACAGAAGCACTGTGGGCTACATTAAGTTAATAGCACAGTGAATTAAAACTAATTTGATAATCAGAAATAAAATATCTTTCAATTACAGTCTTATTTTAAAATACAAAAAACTGCTCTTGTTTCCTAATGCCTTTTATTTCTAAGCTTCTCCTTTAAAATGGATTTATTTAATTTTTTTTCCTGTAGGTTTGTTAAATATACCTTTTAAGAGTGATCTTTTGGCTTTGCTGGACATCTCTTATTGCTCTCTGTTCATCTTCATTTCTTCATAAGGGGTGCATGACTTGAATGTAGTTTCATAGGAAGACAAAGTCTCAGCAGGGGAATGATGAAACTGCCACTGACCCAATTTGTCTATCCCAGCAAATCACTGTGGTAAGCTTCCCTTCCCATGTGACCCCATCCAGTCTTGAGAGTCATATGGCTTCCCTCTGGCTCTCCCTGAATCTGGGAGGGAGGCATGGGGAGAGCAAGATCACTTACTGGGGCTTTGGATCCCAGAGCAAAGCTTCGACATAAACCATCTAGTCAAAGTCTTTTCTTTGTTCCTCGGAGCTGGCTGAATGCCAGGTTAAGACCTGTTGATAGCTAAAACAGGCTCTATATTGGTTTTCAAGAGCTTCCAGTCAATGTCAGAACTATGGCTACAAATCTACAACATCTACAATTGGAAACAGCTCTGTAAAAGGTACGGTGCAAAATATACCTGCCACAATAGCTAAATTACTGAAGGACATTTAAGAAATAAAGAATAATCTTAAGAGAATTGGGCAATTGGAGGATGGTGTAAAGATGGTAAAACAAGAAATTAAAGATATGAAAACAGAAGTTAATTCAAACAGAATCTAAAACACATGAACAAGCTAAACTTGGATTGGAATGTCAGATTAGAGAAAAGGCTTTAAGACTGAAAAGTTACAGAAGAACCTGACCTGTCAAAAGAAAATATCAAACCAACAGAAAAGTAAAGTAGCTTTGTTTGCAAAGAAAGGGGAGCCAGCCTTCCTTACATGAACAGACTCCACACAACTCAGCACCTGTGCCAAAATATGCATGTTTCCAATTTGGGGAAATGACCTGGAAGTAGGGGTTGGTAGCGTGGTGGCCAAGTTTGCAGATGATACCAAATTATGTAGGGTGGTTAGAACCACAAAGGATTGCAAAGAGCTCCAAGCGGACCTTGATAAATTAGGTGAGTGAATTTAGAAAAGAAATGGCAAATGCAGTTCAATGTAGCAAAATGTAAAGTGATGCACATAGGGGCAAAAAATCCAAACTTCACATACACGCTACAGGGGTCAGTGCTATCAGTCACAGACCAGGAAAGGGATTTAGGCGTCTTAGTTGATAGTTCCATGGGAATGTCAACTCAATGCATGGCAGCTGTAAAAAAGGCAAACTCTATGCTGGGGATCATTAGAAAAGGAATTGATAATAAAACTGCAAAGATTGTCATGCCCTTATATAAAGCAGTGGTGCGACCGCACTTGGAGTACTGTGTCCAGTTCTGGTCGCCGCATCTCAAAAAGGATATTGAGGAGATAGAAAAAGTGCAGAGAAGGGCAACAAGGATGATTGAGGGACTGGAGCACCTTCCCTATCAGGAGAGGCTGCAGCGTTTGGGACTCTTTAGTTTGGAGAGGAGGCAGCTGAGGGGGGATATGATTGAAGTCTACAAAATTATGCATGGGGTAGAAAATGTTGACAGAGAGAAATTTTTCTCTCTTTCTCACAATACTAGAACCAGGGGGCATTCATTGAAAATGCTGGGGGGAAGAATTAGGACTAATAAAAGGAAACACTTCTTCACGCAACGTGTGATTGGTGTTTGGAATATGCTGCCACAGGAGGTGGTGATGGCCACTAACCTGGATAGCTTTAAAAGTGGCTTGGACAGATTTATGGAGGAGAAGTCGATTTATGGCTACCAATTTTGATCCTCCTTGATCTGAGGTTGCAAATGCCTTAGCAGACCAGGTGCTCGGGAGCAGCAGCAGCAGAATGCCATTGCGTTCACATCCAAATGTGAGCTCCCAAAGGCACCTGGTGGGCCACTGTGAGTAGCAGAGAGCTGGACTAGATGGACTTTGGTCTGATCCAAATGGACTTTGGTCTGGTCTGGCTTGTTCTTATGTTCTTATGTTCTTTGGTTTGGTCTGGCTTGTTCTTATGTTCTTATGGGGACTAAACAGCTCTTCCAGAACTACAATAGCATATGCTATCTTAATTTCACGAGCACAGGAGAATAATGCAAAGACAGATGCCTACCACCTCCTGAATTACTATCAGGGCATAATGTGGGTGGGGCAAGCCAGGGTTCTTACCCTGGGCATCAGTTGCTTGGGAACACACTGGCCACCACCCTGCCACTGCCCCAGTCCCACCACTGCTGCAGTCAAACCTCAGCTGCAACGCCTGTAGTTGCCTTTAACTAGGTTCCAGGTGAGTAGGAGGAGACTGGGGGTGGGGACAAGGCCAGGGAAAGAATCCCTTCCCTGGCATTGTCCCTACTCCCAGTCTCCTCCTGACTTCTTGCCTATAACTAAGTTAAACATAACTAAGCTTAAAGCAAACTCTGTAAGCTTCCTATGTGGCAGCAGGGGGGTGGGGAGAGAAGTGGGTCAGTTTCCTCCCTTCTGTTAGCCTGGAACTAAGTTAATTATATAAACTTAAAGCAAACTCTTTCGGCTTCTTATGTGGAAGCAGTGAGTAGGTGGAGAGAAATGTGGGCCAGTTTCCCCCTGCCCTGCATGAAAAGTCCAAACAGTTTGGTTTAAATTTAATTACGGGGCTTTCCCCACTTACCATTTGCTGCGCGCTACTCCGGGAAAGTAGCGCGGGGTCCAGCGGCGCTCCCCACTTGCAAGGGCGGCAACCACGCAGCCGCCCCGACGCTGCCGCTCTCCCGCCCCTTCAGCGCGCGTCATTTTTGGCGCTGAAGGAACGGCACCTTCTGACTGCCCCGCGCAGAGCGCGGGGCAGTGGGAAACGCAACCCCGTGGCATAAATCACTCGTGCTGGGAGCGCGCTGGGAGTAGCGCGCCGCAAATGGTAAGTGGGGAATGCCCCTACGTTCAACTTAGTTCCAGGCCAGCAGCAGGTCTAGGAGTAGACTGGAGGCGGAGACAAGGCCAGGGAAGAGGCACGCTTGTCACTGGCCCCAGTCTTTTCCTGGGCTTCCCCTCCCTGGTTTGCAAAGCCAGAATCCAGCTTTGCAAACTGGGGAGGGGGGGTGCCTATAGCAGGGGTAGGGAACCTGCGGCTCAAGAGCCGCGTGCGGCTCTTCTGCCCTTGCACTGCGGCTCCATAAGCCGAGCCGCCGGCTTCATCCTTGCCTGCCCTGCAGGCCGCAGGGCGGGCGCACCAATTGCCCGCAGCCGGCTGGGCCGCGCGCTTCCCCTCTCGCCCGCCCCATTGGAGCAGGGCGGGTGCTTTCCCGGTGGCCGGCAAGGCCGAGCCGCCGGCTTCATCCTTGCCTGCCCTGCAGGCAGCAGGGCGGGCGCACCAATTGCCCGCGGCCGGCTGGGCAGCGCCGCGGGCTTCCCCTCTCGCCCGCCTTGTTCGAGCGGGGTGGGTGCTTTCCCGGCGGCCGGCAAGGCCGAGCCGCTGGCCCCATCCTTGCCCGCCCTGCAGGCAGCAGGGCGGGTGCATCCATGCGCTTCTCAGAATGAGTGGAGTAAAAGGTAAAAAAGCCCAATATATACAGTGTTATCTTTATTTTAAATGTCAAAAATTATTTGCGGCTCCAAGTGTTTTCTTTTCCCGTGGAAAACGGGTCCAAATAGATTCTTTTGAGTGTTAGGGTTCCCTAACCATGGCTTAAAGCAGCTGAAGTGGGAGAATTCTCTTGTCTTCACAGGGCGCCTGGTGGTTTCCCTTCCCTTTGCCAGAAGCCAGCATCACAGAGTGCTTTGGAGTGATGCATGTGGGGATGTGGAGGACTCTCTGTGTTCACAAGACACCTTGCTGGTTCACTTTCTCTACTAGGTAGAAGCTGAGATCCTGTTGCCCGCCGGCACTGCCTGAGCCGGGGGGTTGCCTTTGTGGGGGTGGGGAGAGCTCTGCCCATCTCCTGCGCCCTGCTGGCTCTCCCCTTCCTTTGCAAAGCCGGGATGGGGGTGGGGAAGTGTCGCAATTATGATCACAACGTAATTCGCGCCATCCCTGCAGTGTCCCGTAATAAAGGGAGCAAGCAAAGAATAACAGTGGGACTACTTCTCAAGAGACAATGTCAGGACTTACCGCTTGTGGATGGCCGTCTTCCATTATGGGAGACCAAGAAGCAGCAAGAATGTGGAATTAAGGGGTAGTGTGATAGGCGGGACCTGGACTCTCGGCAATCGTGATGGAGGGGAGTGGGGAATTGGGGGTGGGGTTGTGCTCTTTACCAAAGAGTTGCGTTTTTCACCCTGATGTGCTGGGCTTCTGCACAGGGAGAAATGCACCGGATGATGTGAGATGTTGTGCGTTAAAGCGCCGATTGCTCATTCTTCAAAACTCTTATGTATAAACTGTAAATTGTTTTAACTTATTTAATGTATTTTATGGTGTGTAATGTAATGGCCTATTGTGTATAATATTGTTTTGGCCATCTGTACACCGCCCAGAGCCCTTTTGGGGGTGGGCAATTCAAAATCTAAGATATCAATAAATAAAATAAACAGACAAATAACACTGTGTACAAAATGCTTAATTTTAACAGGTCTGCTCTCTGTTTTGTTCCAGAAGAGATTTAACCACCCCTGAGCACCCATTTTGTTGCAGATTTTTTTAAGCTGGTGAGGGAGACAACTCAGCCAGTGAGCGGGGTGGGACAGTGCGTTATTATCTCAAAGCCTTTCAAGAGGAGAGAGAGATGCCGATTCTGGTCAGTTTGTTTGCAATCTTAGATCATATTTGTCCACATATACTTAATGAAGCCAGGAAGTACACGGTATTGTAAGGAACTTCTCTATCGCTTGGTCGGGGAGCCGTTTTCTTCTTCCGGTGCTGCAGAATAGTGTGGGCAGCCTTTTTCCTGTTCACTTCGGGTGAATCGCTGTTTGGACTCAGTTCTCTGCCCGTAGCTCCCAGGAGTCGATGGAAAAGTAGGGGGTCGTTAGACTGCATATTAGTTGAGAGCTGCTTCTTTTTTCTTTGCATATCCCGGGGATCGGGGTGCTTGATAAATACTTACCGACAGTGCGATGCCTCTATTTGTGATTGCTTGAATTACCTGAGACATCTAAGACAGGACCAGTTCGTGGTTTCATCTACTTCCGACCAAAACCCTTCTCATGCTGTCCCTTTCACCTGCATTACCTATGGGTAAACAACCCTTAGATACACACCTCGAAGTCATACCTGGAGCCTCATAGCTTCACAGGATGCGCAGCCAGCCGGGGCGGGGGGGTGTGTGGAAGCGATCCCGCCTTGCGCTGGCCGCGAGGCGGGCTAGCGGAATCCCCGTCTCCGTAGGCGGCGGCGGCGGCGGCGGCAGCAGCAGCGGGAGAAGCCCCCGGCGCGCCCTGGCCTGCCATGGGCCCGGGAAGCGCCCGCCTCGCGAGGGCGAGGGCGGGGGCGGGGGCGGAGAGAACCGGCGGCGCGCCCTGGCCGGCCACAGGCTGAAGCTGCTCGCTCTAGCGGGGGCGGGGCCGCGGGAAAAAACCCTCCACTTGGGTCTTTCAAACTGACAGTGATCTCTTCCTGGTGTAAGCAAGTAGGCAGTAAGTAGGCATGGAGCCTTTTAATGCCTTGCTCTACACATATCATTGTTCTATAGTTACTGCAGAATCAGAGGCATGTTTTTTTATGGTCCTAGGCGAATTAAGAATGGCATCCTGATACTTCCTCATTGCACTGTAAGGGAAATTAATGCTTGTAAGCCAGTTCAAAGAAAAGTGTGCTGACTTAGGTGAAGTTACTTGTTTCAAGAAGTGTTCCCATGTTGTTTTCTTTTTGCATAGATGAGTGCTGCTGAGGAAGAAGGATAATACAAAATGGCAGAAGCAGTTTTCCATCCCCCGAGAAGGAAGAGAAAAGTTTATGAATCCTATGATTCACCTTTTCCTATTTCTGTCCCATGGGATGGTGTTTGTGGGAGAGATTACAGAATATGCCAAGCTGAAATTATTATGTAAGAATATAATTGTGGGGAATCCTGAGGATATAGAACAGCTGTACAGCAAGGGTAGTATTATCTGTTGTCTGTCTTGTGCGTGCTTATTACCTCTGACATTTAAACAATTCAGCACTGGATTATGACAGAACTCAATTTCTTTATATAACAACCGTACACTGTAGAGAACCATGTTCAAATATTTTTTGGACAATATTTTAGCAGTTAACCTAATACATATTTTTATTCTTATCTGAATAGTTGGGAATACATCCTGGTTGGGGTTGCCAGTTCTGGTTTAGAATGAATACCGGGGGCGGGGGGGGGGGGGGGACACTGAGAAGGACAAGGTTTGGTGAGGGGAGAGCCTCAGCGGGGCATGGCCACCATAAACTCTCCACAATCCAAAAGCAGCCATTTTTCTCCAGGTGAACTGATCTCTCACCTGGGGATCCGTTGTAATCCCAGGAGATAGTTACCAGGTGGAGTTTGGCAACCCTAGTTGTAGTTAGGCAAACTATACTGGGTGATACAACCCATGTAGGCTTGCCAAGTAGTAGTGCAAATGAAGGAGAAGAAGAAGAGTTTGGATTTATATCCCCCCTTCACTTCTGTAGGAGACTCAAAGGGGCTTACAATCTCCTTGCCCTTCCCCCCTCACAACAAACACCCTGTGAAGTTGGGTTGGGGCTGAGAGAGCTCCGAAAAGCTGTGACTAGCTAAGGTCACCCAGCTTCAAGTAGTAGGAGTGCACAGGCTAATCTGGAATTCCCTAGATAAAGCCTCCATAGCTCAAGCAGCCAAGCGGAGAATCCCAACTTGGTTCCTCCAGATTAGAATGCACCTGCTCTTAGCTGCAGCTACACTTACAGAAATACAGGAACCCTCTGTTTCAAACCAACTTTCTAGTCCATTTAATACCAAAGAAGTCTACTTTCCCTGACCATCACTGCTTGCTATAGATATGTTTTAAAACCCCGATCCCCCATGATATCTGAAAGAGCAGACAGTTTGGTGGAAGCTGGATACAAACCAGTATTTCATAGTAGATCACCTCTATGTTTGAAAAAGACTTTTTTGAATTTGTTTGTTGATGCTTTTTTGGAACTTTAGAATTTGAATAGAAACCACAATGTTTATTGAATAATGTATTAAAGATGTAACTCTGAAATCACTTGTACGCCTTCTTGAGATCCAGTTCAGGTTTATGTTGCATGTTGAATTAGATTGTTGGCTCTTAGTAACAGTCATCTTCTCTCTTTTTTTTCTTTCTTTCCTTTTTTTAAAGGGATTTTTTGGGAAAGGTATTCTTTCAAGAAGTCGACCAGAATATGATATTTCAGATCCAGGACTGGTTGTTAAGTGGCAAGGTAAAGTATGTGCTACTGAATTAATATTACTGGTCCAACTATTATATACTTCGTTCTATCTGACTCAGTCTTTCAAACTGTGTGATAACTTGGAGAGTAGCTATCTTGTGGACACGATATTACAGCAGTGCTATTAAGCTTCTCTTGCCTATGAAGTGATGAAGAAGGTCAACTTTTAAAAGGTTTACATGCAAGGCTAATAAGCCTTTAAGATGTTGCATCCAAGGTCATTTTGGTTTCTGAAGAATTACTCCAAACAATCTGCAGGAATCAGAAGAATAATTGTTGTTCTATGCCAACTTAAGATAGCCCCACATACCTTTTGAAATCCCAAAAGGCCTGTCCTAATAAACTAAAGGTATGTCTGTTAATTCAACAAGATGGAATAATTTTCTTCCTTGCCTCCAGAAGTATGACAGTTGAACCCAAAATAGTCTTCTAGTTAATTTCAAGTTACTTTCATCTGATACTTAGGTCAGTTTCAATGAGATTCTGGAACTGAGCCCCACTTGTATATAAAGTAATCTGGCCCTTATGGTTGCACACCCATTCAACTGAAGTGGAGGAGCAAGTGCTTAGTATCTCTCTCTATATTTTACAAGTTTGTGATTCCTTGCCGCATCCTTGTTATAATCGACCTCTCATTAGACTTCCTCAATTAATTCCAGGAAAAGTTCCAACCAGAGAACTTGTGAGGCAGCTATCAGGTGCTTTTCCCAGGCATGCACTCCCACTTTTGTTCTACCCCATCCCCAGTTTCATTTCTTGAATTTTCCCCCCATCTCAGTTCCAGGTCTGATCTCTCCTCTTCCAAGGGTTTCCTATTTATTTCCTTCTCATTTGCAAGTCTCCACCTGTCTTCCCAGCAACTCTCCTCTTTTTTGTCATTGGTGACATAGTGCTTGCCTTTGGGTGGGAGGTGTTACGTTGGGCAAGAGACAGGGGTTAGGGTTTCTGTGGGCAACATGGCCTGGCAAGGCTGACAGGTGTGGAAAGTATGCTAGGTTCGAGAAGGAAGGAAAACTGTGTAGCAGCCTCTGTTGTCCTCCAAGGCATCTATCCACCCTTTTTCTCCATACCTCCACTCTTGGTTCCACTCTAAGAACATAAGAACAAGCCAGCTGGATCAGACCAGAGTCCATCTAGTCCAGCACTCTGCTACTTGCAGTGGCCCACCAGGTGCCTTTGGGAGCTCACATGCAGGATGTGAAAGCAGTGGCCTGCTGCTGCTGTCTCCAGCACCTGGTCTGCTAAAGAGCATTTGCCCAATCCCAAGAGAGGTGGGTGGTTTAATTTTTAATGATTTCTTAGGGACCCTATGCCTGTAAGCCACCACACTAGTAGAAATAAATAGCACCTGTTCACATATAGGGCAAGGAGACAGAAGAAAAGTAAGGCTTATTCCAATGGCTTCATCATTTACACTTTACCTGTCTACACAGTAAGGCAGTTATCTTAAAAATCAGGGGAAAAACATACAAGCCAGGTTTTTAAACTGATAGAAGGGCAAAAGAACAAGCAGTGGAGTACAGTGGTTGTAGAATGATGTAATCTGGATTAATAATTGGAGGAACCAACAATATCAGTTCAGGAGAAAAGGGCTAGCAGGCTGCAATTGTCCTTGTATTATATTATTTTTTGAATAATTTCTTGGAAACCCTGTTGTGGTTTGAATCTTTATAACAGAGTACAAAACAATCTATCTTTACATTACAGGATGCCAGGTTAAACATGCCTGTAATTTCTTCAAAAAAGTAAGTACAGTCCCCTTTGTTGTTTTGAACTGTAACTAATATATTAACAGTGAAAACTACAAATCAGTCAACTGTAACATTCTGAAAGTTAAAAATATGAGGCAATATTTCACAAAGTATCATGACCTATTAACAGAAGAAACCCAGTGTAAAATTTCTTCATAGCTGAATTCTTTTTTAAAAAATGTATGTTTCTTATTATTGATTCTCATTACTGTGGTCACTTTTTGGAGCCTTCCTTGCAAACACCTTTGGAATCTCTTGATATGGGATGGTGGGTGTAGCCACAAAATTCAGTTACTGCAACAGGAGAGGGAGAGCCATATCCACAGAAATTGTTAAACTTTTATCAATTATTCTAATAGTAACCCTTCAAATTTCAGGGCAGAAAACTACTGCTTAGAAGTGTGCCTTTTAAAATGAATGTATTTTGTAAAAGTTTAACTAGCGGCTTTTATTTATGTATGTATTTATGCCATTTTAATTATTATTTGCATTGTAAGCTGCTTTGAATTCTTATAAGTTTGAAAGATTGTGACGAATCACATGTTTTAAAATTAATTAAAAAGTATTTCTTTGCTTATACATAGCTTATGTTCAGCCACACAGTGAAGATCCTTGTGCTGTGGTTGCTGGACCAGTGGGTTTTTGGTAAAAATCTGCCCAACCATTCAAATGTCAAGTGGCCATTCAGGAACCCTTGGACAAAAGTTGCAGCTGGTCCTGGCCATTTTTGAAAAACACTCACCAGGTTCCACTTTGGAGACGCTCTTGATTTTACTTCTTTGTTTTTGCTTCTACAACCACAGACTGTGAAATCCCTTCGCAATTGCTTTTTTTCCCTTCTTAGGTGATTGAAGAGTCAAAAGATTTCAGTACTTGTAACCTTTTCTGATTGTTGAGGTTAATAAGCAGTATCAAAGTCTAATTTTTACCAGAAACAATATACATGTCCCAAATGATTAAGGGCCAAAAGGCCAAAAGATGCCATGTAAGTGAGAGCCAGCCTATGTGATATGTCTGGAGGTTTTCCCAGCTGTAGGCAGCCTGTCATTATGCAAGGGGTGGTTCAAAACATTCCCTAATATTGCTGCAGCTTCCTAGTAGTGAGTTATGTGATCACGCCAACCTTCTTGGAACTCTGTTGCACCCAAGTAGATAAAGAGTGAGTTCTGTTCATCACAAAAGACAGATTTCCTTATATTTCTGGATGATCAGTATTGCATGCAGAAGAGAGCAAGGAATAGCACACATCCTTGTACAGTTCTCTTGTGCTAATTTAGAGGCATCATTTAGTAGGAACCGCTGATATAGGAAGCCCATCTTTTCCAATGGATAGTGGGTTAGTTTTGAAAGATGAATCCCATCTGGGCCTTGACCTGCCAAGTATATTTAGGCTTGTAACTCCATCTGTAAAATGGGGGTTCTAATGTCTTACCTCAAAGGTCGTCAGATACTGAAATTATTAATGCAAACAAATCAAGTAATTCAAACAATTGATTTCCATTTTCTTAAATGCACCCGATATGGTTGATTTCATCTGGTTTGCTCTAACTGACTGACAGTTGGTTTTAGTGTAGAAATTTATACCTGCCTAGGAGTAAGAGCCTGGATCGGTGCAAATGGCATCTTGCAAAATCCATGCAAATCTGAGGAGCCCAAATGGACTAACTGTTCTACATGTAGATTATTGACAGCATTTCTGTTTGAGGATCAGTTGACTCATGTTGATTAAAAGTTACAGTGAACAATATTAATAGCAAAGCATCTGTAGTTCTTTATAGGAAGTTTTGCCACATTGATCTTTTTAAATTTAAAAAAAAGATATTTGGACTGTAATAGAAAGGCTATGGAAACATGGTCATTTGTGTATCATTATTGTGTAAAACTGCTGAATTATCGTGTCTTGTTAAAGGATTTTGCATTCTGTGTCCCTTTACCTTTTTTTTGTCCTAGATTCCATAGCTGCTATGTAGGACCTGGGCTAAAAGCCGCATGAAGGAGCAGGAACTCGATGACTGCACTATAAACAAATTCCTTCAAAATTACATTGAACCACTTTGTCTAGAGGGAAAAGCTGAACAAACTAGTGAGTTTTGGAATGAAGAAACAGAAGCAATGGAGACTGCTGAGCCAAAGCTAGCAGTGACTTCTCTTGAAACTAACGGGGATCAAGCAGTCTGTCTGGAAGGGGATCCATGTTGTGATCCATTGGGCAAATATGGCTCTAATGAACTGGACAGAACAGGATTTGAAGCTGTATCTAAGACACATTCTCCAAAAAGTCCATCCAGTTTGCATGATGACAGCAAGGAAGGTGATTGTGTCAAACAAGAATCTCCTGTTTTGAGTAATGAAGAATATAATCACCAGGGAGTTTTGTACTCGGTGCAAGAATCTGATTTAAGTCCAGAAGAAGAAAAAAGAATATGAGAGGAAAATCACATGTAAGGCAACAAGCTAGATACCGTTACTGTTCAGTTCCCTGCAATTGCATAAAAAAAACTTTTGAAACATTAATGAGTATGCATTTGTCCCCCCCCTTATAAATGTATTTTGTTTTATTTATATTTTACTTATTTTCTCTTTCATAATCCACCTTTCTCAATGGGACGACTCAAAACAGATTACAAGTATGATTTTTAAAAAACTCTAAATCAGTTGTTAAACCAGATTGCACAATATGATAACATTTGAATCCAACAAAGATTCCCAGTAAGACAAAATAATGCAGTTGGCCTGGGATTGTAGGATATGGGGAAAACAGTATAATGTTTTCAAACCTTTCTGTTTAAGAAAACGTGACAATGTGGCATACAAACCTTTTAATTAAAAAAACCTCTGGAACAATTTAAGCTGATTCTCACTTAGAAGAAGAAGGGTTGGTTTTTATACCCTGCTTTTCTCTACCATAAGAAGTCTTAGAGTGGCTTTCAAATGCCTTCACTTCCCCTGAACCACAGGCACTTTCTGAGGTAGGTGGGGCTGAGAGAGTTTGGCCGTTTATGCACGGCCTCCAGTCGCCCCCACGCCGGCGAGAGTTTCGCCGGCGTGGGGGCGGGAGCCTGCTCGCACGGAAGCGTGCGAGCAGGCGAGGGGGAGGCCGGCAGAAGGCAGGCGGCGACCGCGCGGAGACGCCTGTTCCCTCCCAGCTTACGGTGTCCCTTCTCATCACTGCCTGCGGGAGGTGTCACAGCCTGCCCACGCTGCCCTCCCGACCCCTGGAGGTCGGAGGACAGTGTGGCTGGGACGGCGACGCCTCAAGCAGACCCACCTTATGAGGACACGGTAAGTGGGAGGGGGGAGGAACACCGTCTTCCCTGCGGCGTACATGGTTCGCACCGCGGCTGCAGGGAAGACGCATCCCTCAACAACAACCCCTTTAAAGGGTTGTTGTTTAGGGCTGCCTGAGGTCAGCCTCTGGCGGGGAGGGAAGCGCATTCAGGTCGCCGCTGCTGCGTTGCAGCAGCGGCGCCTGTGCGAACGGCGGCCTGGGGGCGGCGTTTTTACCGCCCCCAGGCCGTCGTATTTGGGCCGTGCAGAAACGGCCTTTGAGAAAACTGACTGATCAGGACCACGCAGCAAACTGCAGGTGGAGGAGTGGGAAAATCAAGCCCATTTCTCCAGATTAAAGTCCACTGCTCTTAACCACTACACCATGTTGGAGCAGCAGTGGCATAGGAGGTTAAGGGCTCATGTATCTAATCTGGAGGAACCGGGTTTGATTCCCTGCTCTGCCACCTGAGCTGTGGAGGCTTATCTGGGGAATTCAGATTAGCCTGTACACTCCCACACACGCCAGTTGGTGACCTTGCGTGGCTGGGGTCACAGCTTCTCGGAGCTCTCTCAGCCTCAAAGGGTGTTTGTTGTGACGAGGGAAGAGCAAGGAGATTGTAAGCCCCTTTGAGTCTCCTACAGGAGAGAAATGGGGGATATATATCCAAACTCTTCTTCTAATGACACTTACATAGTGTAATTTGAAAGTAAGGTTAATGACTATCTAAAGCTCCTAAAGGCAAGGTCAATCCTCTGACACAAGTTGTTCATCAATGCTGAAATTTTAGAAGGGCCTTGAAGAACCTCTCTTGAGAAGTCTGCAGGTGCTCCAAGGGGACATCAATGCAGCTAAGCCAGTGGTATCCAGAGAGTTCAAAATACCTCTGCCTGAAGACCCTGCTGTGACATGATTGAGCTGCTTAGAGGGAGATGCAAGCAAAAGTAAAAATGGTTTTATGGGGAAAAGAGGTACAATTTAGGATTCTGGCAAGCTCTTAGCTGATTATAACTCAATAAAACATTATGATTACTGCTTTATAACTTGGTTTTACTACTTTGTTGTAGTTGAGCGAAAGAGAAAAGTTAGTATGCAGAAGAAATCCATTTAGGATTTTTGAATACTTGCAGCTCAGTCTAGAAGAGGTAAGGTTTCTCCTGCGCACATACAATATTCATGCCATGCTTGGTAATCTGACAGAGCAAATATATAGCATTATACATTTTTAGATCCTCGTCCATGAATAGAAAGTATTTTAAATAAATGGTGATCTCCATATAACTTTCAAAAAGCCATATTATCCCTCTGGGGAAGAGGCGGCCTATAAATCTAAAATATAAATAAATAAATAAATAAATAAATATAAATCCATTCAGCCTTGCAGAACTGTCAATTCAGAGACTGTCTTTCCAGCTGCATGTCTTTATGGAGCAAATGGCAGTGCCTTGAGTAGAGTAGCAAAGTAATAGTTTGCTCATGCAGGTTGTCTGACATGAGAGAATTGCTGCTTATCAGCAACCAGGCTCACTAGACATGTTGATAACCAGTGATTTCTGCTTTAATCACTATCACAGTTGTGGGCACTTTAGAGCACTGCGGCCCTCTTCATTCCTCTCATCCCATATTGTGTTTTCCTGTGCATTTTAAATATGATTCTTGCCATTTTACTACTCCCTTAGCAGTAGTCCCACTTCCCATTTGCTTAACACAATATACATATTCACCTTTTCTAGAAATCAATTGATTTTTATATCAGGAATGACTAGTCCTATTTCTTACATTTAAGCGTAGAATTATTATACAATAAAAGGACAATAATGCCATTAGGCATGATCTGGCTTTAAAATCCCATGCTGCTTTGACTGGTTCTCTCCCCTATCACCCACCTTTTGTTTTTTAATGCTATTCAGAACGCATCTGTGGCAGTACTCTGAAACTCATATGGTCTACCAAGAATAATTCAATTTATTGTTTCTTTTTAGGCTTTTTTCTTGGTGTATGCCCTGGGATGTTTAGAGGTATTTATTACAATGGAGAGGTAAGATAATTCTTCTGGTCATTTTGTAGGTGGGTACACTGAATTGATTTGTTGCTTTGGGAATTGCTGGACTAACACATGACAATGGACACTTTATGTTGGTTTGCAAGTTGTCTTTGCCAACTTTTAAAGGGTAAGATAATGTTCACTAGTAGTTTTTAATGCTTTTTTTAGCTTAGAGTGGGAAATCTTTAGCTGCAATCCCTGAACCTATATATCAGGAGGAATATATAGGTTCAGGAGTCATTAGGGTCAGTGGAATGTGCCGGGTCAGTGGATATGTGCAGTTGTTTTTTAGAATGCCTTGAACAAATTTTGCTAAGGAAACGGTGCCTCTACCAGGGGTACATCCCTTTGGAATATCCTGGCTCTGGAGTTTTCAGTAGTGACAGCTAGAGCACTGTTTGTATACTGAATAACATTAATGGTCTGTCTTCATGTTTGACCTGGTGGGTACTACATATATTTTCTCACAACTTTAATTAACATAAACATAAATAACTAAGTTTTGGGAGTATCTAAAATCATTTGGGGGGTGAGCAATAGTATGGCATATTATCCCATACATGACTGCATTTGGTTGTGGTTTTAGGCACCGTTATCTATCTTGAAGCTATGGGAATTATTCAGTGAAGCGCAGCCCAATTTTAGGGCTACATACATGGCATATCACTATTTCCGATGCAAAGGGTGGGTTCCTAAAGTTGGACTGAAATATGGAACTGATCTCTGTGAGTATTTTACTTTCCAGAATTATTTTTTACATATTGTTTGTGACAAAGGCTGTAGATAGTTTATGGTGCAAATGACATTAAGCGTAACAGTCTGTACTTCTGGACTAAAATTCTGATAAACTCTGCCAATTGGCTATGCTGGCAGGGGCTGATTGGAATTGTAGTCCATGAACATCTGGAGGGCCATAGGTTGGAGACCACAGCTCTGGATTTGAATGATGGCTGATATTGCAGGTGATTAGAAACTACGCTTTAGAAGGTACTAGGGAGTTCAGTTGAGTTTCTTAGGGCTATGGAAGGTGTGAAATACTTTTATATACTCATGTATCAATCGAGCTTTTCTGCAAGACATTTTTTTGTGCTGAAAAAAAAGCCCCCCCCGGCTTATCAATGGAAGTCCAGCTGTAAATTTTTAAAAAAATATTTTAGGGTTTTTACTTTGTCTGGCAGCTAGGGGTGCAGACGTTTTTTAGGCTAGCGGCACCAAAAATTTCCAAGGTGACACTCCTGAATTGATAACAAATAGCCTCAGCCAGGTTTGGGTAGAAGTTTGGTTCAGGGGTCCAAAGTTATGGGACCCCCAGAGGGGGTGCCCCAACCCCATTGTTTCCAATGGGAGCATATATAGTAGATGTGGCTACATTTTGACAGTCCTTAACTTTGGACCTGTCCTTGAGATCCCAAACTTCCCTAGCAAACCTGGCTGTGGTATCATCAGGATAATCTCTAACTGAGCCAGGTTTGGTGATGTTTGGTTCAGGGCCAAAGGGTTATGGATCCCCAAAGTGGGTGCTCCCAGCAGTCACCCAGTGACAATGGAGGCTAATGAGTAGATGGGGCTGCCGAGGGTCCCTTGGCTTTGGACCCTCTGAATTCACCTGCTCTCGGTAATTATCATCAGGAGGGTCTCCTAACAGATACTCTGAAATGAATTGGGTACTGCTAGCATATAAACATTCCTCCTCTGACAGGTTGTGTGAATGTCCCTTCTAAAATGACACCTGCCATGTGCAATTTAAAAAAATATGTACACTAAAATAATGAACTGTAAAAGCAGTGTGGTTTTGAGTCACAATGAACAGCCATGTTCATTCCAGTTATTATTAGCAAGATCCAATTGTTTCGTCCTTTCTATAACACAAAACACAAAGGTTTTTGTTGTACTTTTAAAGTTTGATACCATGTTGTTCTTGTTGACCCTCTTTTCCACTTAAGGAGCTAGTTTACTGTTTTCTTTGACATAAACATTCAAAACATTTAACCTACTGATGCCTCAATTAATGTAATTTTATTGGTATCTATTTTTATTTTTGAAATTTACCAGTAGCTGCTGCATTTCCCACCCTTGACTTATACTCAAGTCAATAAGTTTTCCCAGTTTTTTGTGGTAAAATTAGGTGCCTCGACTTATATGCGGGTCGACATATACACAAGTATATACGGTATTAAAGTTTCTAATGATCCTCTGTTCAGTCTGCTTTCTCCATGACTTAAATAATATATTGTCCATGTTTTTTTCAAATATCCTGGAGTTTTGTTTGAGTGTTGAGTGATGTAGTCCTGTCTCAGTGCAGTTGTCTTTTTGTTGGTCTCTTTGAATAATACATGTGCAATACTGCGTGGTAATTTAAATTCGTTTAATTGATGATGGTCTATTATCAGTTTATGAATGAAATGCTTTTACTGCAACTGAAAAGATTGCGTGTATGAATCTACTGGAGGTTTGGTATTATTTATTTTATGAGGGTCTCTTTAATATACAGCACGCTTTTTTTAATAACTGGTTCTCTTTGAGGCAGATGTCTCCTGTGTGTTAGCCTAAAGAAAGAAAACCTTTAGAGGGGTGATAAGTCATCCCCCGTGTCATTTCTCTTAAGCAGGATCTAATTGTGAGTTTAGTTGATATATGGTGTTCTTTTCTTTCTCTTTCTAAGAGATCCAAGAAAGCAAGATTAGTAAACCCCTCCCCCCCATCACAAATAATTGATGAAGAGCAAATGAATTTTAAATCATGCAACATTTTAAACTACTACTTAATCTAATAACATTGTTCTTCTATGCTGGACCAGCTTGCCCCAGACACTCTTATACATTCACCGGCATTAGTTATAGTGCCTTTTTATGTACACTTGATTCTGAGGAGAGATGTTCGATATCTTTGCTGTCTCAGATAATCAGTTTGAGAGCTGGCCTGATATATTCCTATTCCGAGGGAGCATGTGGAATATGCTTTTGATTACTTAGCTTTTGCTTTTCACATATGTTTCAAGGCTGCCTTATGGATATGCAGCCCTGAGCTCAAAGACTCCTCTAGGAGCAGGAAATATAGACATTGCCTCAATAAGAATGATAGTAGTAGTGCCAACTGAAGGAGAGCAAAGTGTAGGACTGACTTAAGTCCCTCTCCCTTTGAAATGGATGGAGACTATTTTTTACCTCACAGAGAAAATCATGCATGAACACATATCTGTGCACACAGCTTCTCTATGTGTCATGTTGGCAGACTTGGATTTGGTGTGGAGTAGAAGTTGAATGTCTCCTCTAAAAAATGGTGTACCAAACAAGTAATGTTATTTTACCTCAGTGAGAAAGATTAGTTTTTGTACATGTGCCATCAATTAAAGAGAGGGGTCCTATCTCTAAAGATAAGTTAGAGACAAGCCACAGAATAACTTCTGGATTTGTGAACAAGCATACATGTCTGTTAAACTAAAGGATTTGTTCATCAGACTGGTTTAAACAAAATACATATTGTGACAGCTAATGGAGGCTAAAGGAGTGTGTTTTGTTTTTTGTTGCAGTGTTGTATCAAAAAGGTCCTCCTTTTTACCATGCCAGGTATAGTGCTCAGTTTTGGATACAATAATTTCTTTGCTTCCAGTATAGTATGCGTTCAACTTTCACCAATTAATTAAAACTAAACTTTATGTTTCCACTTGCTTTATTATAGTATTTTTTTGTAACAAAAGAAATACTTATCCCACTTGGGAAGGTTGATGATCTTTACTTTTTAATCATCAACCAGGAGGTACAAAATAAGTTTGAAGCTTTTCCTAAAGGACTTCAGAGAAATTCTCTAGATATGTGGTATAGTAGCTTTGGTAGTCCTACAGCTGGACTGAAGGACATGTAAAGCATGTTCGGAGGAATTGCAATTTCTGAGTGCACCATGAATGCTCTAATTACAGAGAATTCTATTTTCATCAAAGATTTTTGTTTGCCACTGTGGATAGCCTTAAAGTTATGTGTCATGGTCTGCAGATCATGTTAACTGACATACTTGCATTTAGGGTAAAATATAATACATCATGCAAGACAGACTTGTGCCTGGAAGCAAAGGAATTAAAATTGGTCACTCAGCACTCTGTTTGCTAGAATGGCTTTCCACATCTCATTGCCAAAAAGCCATCTGCTCATAAATTGTTTTGAAGCTGGGTGTAATCCTTACAGTAGCTGAACAGCAAATACGGAAATAAAGTAGGCTTTATAAATGTATAAACCATTTGCTACTAAAAATAATTTTTGTTTGTTTTTCAGTTATTCTGTGATTGTTGAATTAGTTAATGATGACTTTGAAGGATCATCCACAGAGATCATTCAGCTGGAAGTCTTTGTCCAGTTTGAATAGGAACTACAGCAAATGTTTCTAAGGTAACAAAATAGAAAGAGGAACTAATCATGTTTAAAAAGTCAGGAAAAATTATAGGGTGAAGTGAAAGTGGACATACTTGAAGTACCTCAAAGAGAGCTCTTTGGCAAAAAAAATGTAATGTAGAATTATTAAACAGAAAAATTCCCCAATTTTAATGTCTGTTGAAATAGAACTTCTAATTCCTGTTCCTGGTTGCCACAATGAACCCCTGTTTTCTCCCCTGGACTTGCTGCAAATAATTTTTGAATCCCGTGTGTGAGAGAGAGAGAAATGATGAGAGAGAGAGAGACTTGTCCCATCTTTTCAGGATTTAGGGACTAAGGGTGCCAGTGCAAATTGCCCCTCTTTCCCTCCCCACCAAAGACCCCTTCAGGCTGGAGTTGCTTTTAATGGTGTGGACAGCAGAATTCTTAAAAATGTTGTCACCCATCCGTTCCCCTGGACGTTAATTTGCATTTGTCCACTGTTATTAAGCACACTTATAGTTCCAGTTTTCATGGAAAAAGAGTAGGGAATGTTCTAGATCCAGATTTATTTTTTATTTTTTAAAGTGATTCAATTGTCTTACACCTCACATGTACAGCAACTTCTTCAGTTTTACAGTTTGTGTGGGAGAACTTCAATCTTTTTTCAGTGGGAGGGACAAGAAAACCGGTATCCCACTGATACTTCTCTGTTCATTTGAAGGTCTGCGGAGGAAGTACTTTACAATATTTAGAACAGACGAGTCAATGGGACTGATAAAATTATTGAACATGTTTTTGTTTACTATAAGAGAAGAGTGCAAGATTTATTTATTATTTTGTTTGTCCCTAACATAGAGGGAGGGTCAGGAAATGGAATGCAATGGGAAACCAGTACATCTGATTCCAGAACTTCTCATTACCTATACTCTTTCTTTCTTTTCTTTTTGCTATAATTTCTTGTTCTGAACATTCATCCCAGGATATCAGGAGTCCCTTAAGCTACCTCTGGTTGCAACAAGAAAAGCTGCAATACAATTGGAAAGTTTAGAAAGCCTCAGTATGCTTGAGATTTCTTATCTGTTAAAGACATGACAACAAATTATGATTTGTTACTCTGAACATACCTAGGAAGTCCTTTGGGTTTGAATACTCACCCTTATCTCCCCACCACTATCACTACATAAGACGTGGGAACAGATCTTTTTTGCATTCTAGTTTGTCATTCTCATCCAGAACAACATGGATTACTTCACTTTCTTACACCACCAAGAACTCCAAACCAAGAGTTTAATCCTGAAGCTTATAAACACGCTTCACCTTTACAGTTTGTAGTTTTGTCTGGATTTGGGATTTGACCCCAAAGCTTAATTCTGTATTAAATGAACCATACTGGTTGCAACATCCATTACTTAGGGATATCAAGCAAAACCAATATATTGCTTACTTTGATTACCTCCATCCACATTTTAATCAAACTAGGTTTTTAAAAAAGAGTCCCTTAGTATATTTACATGGATTTTAATGTTTACTCACCAACAGGAACTTTATGTTCAATTTACCTGATTAAACCATCTCGGATATGACTGAAAAGAAAATGTCATCACCAGAGTGTCTCAAAAGAAATTAAAAGTTCCAGTGTATGCTAGTTCTGGTCTGATTTTCATTTGTTTCTTGAAGTCTGTGACTGCCTTAAGGCACCCAGCTCATTGGGCAGTTATAGGTAATACCATAGGTAGTATTATTGACTTCCCCTCAACCCAGGTTACCTCCTAGAGCAGTGATGGCGAATCTTTTCAAGACCAAGTGCCCAAATTGCAACCCAAAACCCACTTATTTATCGCAAAGTGCCAACATGGCAATTTAACCTGAATACTGAGGTTTTAGTTTAGAAAAAACAGTTGGCTCTGAGGCGTGCGTTACTCAGAAGTAAGCTTGGTGGTAGTCAGTGGCTTTGCTTTAAAGCAACCGTGCAACTCTTCCAACGGGTGAGTCACGACCCTAGGAGGGTTTACTCAGAAGCGAGCTTGCTCCCAGGTAAAGGATCACCCTTTAGCATGAAAATCAGTGGGGTCTAACAGCGCTTAACAGGGTTACCTACACTGCTTCCTCAAAACTCGGTCTTAGATTTAATGCTAATAATCGAGCCCAGCAGCCCAGGCCAGCCTAGATGTGGGGGGGGGGGGGCACTCTGCCATGCATGCCCTCCCTCAGAGAGGGCTCTGAGTGCCACCTCTGGCACCCGTGCCATAGGTTCGCCACCACTGTCCTAGAGCTTCATGGACCATGACTATCTGGCTTAGGGGGGGAAAGTGTAGCATCTAGGGATGAGAAGTGGGATAATATTTTTGTTTATATTTGAATTATTATCTGAGTTTCTGTGTGCATCCAGTTCTCTAAAAGCTGATTATTAGGGCAGAGTGGAATACAAATTAATTTCCCTTGTTTGACACACATGGTTTCTTCCAGCTGTTGCCCAATGGTGAAATATCCAAATGCATGGAAACTATTCCTAATCTGCTCTGGTAATGGACAAACTGGCCCCAAAAGAACACTGCAGGGACTAATATTCTTCTTCTTGGCAGGATCTAGAATGGCCCGGCATCCAAAGAAACATGCAATCATTTCCATGCTCCCCAGAGAACTCTCAGTATCTCCAGAGCAGCGACTTGCCATGTCACATAGCAAGCCTTTGAATCACTGGGGATTTTCAACAGCAGCTTGTGACATGATACAGAAATGGTATTGTACAAAGAAAAAAATATATAGTGTACGTGCCCCAGCAGCCCTTAGGAATCCTGCCAAATCTGAAACATTCACCAAAAGATCTGCTTTACCAGAGCAGGTCCTGAAATTAATGTTAAGTATATGAAAATGGATTGTGTGTGTAAGGGACAGACAGACAAGATAGGTCTGAATTCAGAATGAACTCAAGGCTCCATCAGGAAACCCCTGAGACTCCTGGCAGGTATCTGCAGTAATGAGTCTTCCCCTGGAGATAAGCCAATGAGCCCACTCCCGTTCCATAAAAAATTGGCAGTGAAGTTAGCTAAGGATACAGCTGATCCTCTAATAACCAGTGGACACTTTTTCTTTCCTCTTTCAAGGAATTGATTCTACATCGTTGGGTCTCATCCCGTGAGCGTAATGGTGAACAAGATGAACTGTGATAAACTAGGTTGGAAAACTAGTATTATTGAAATATCTACTCCCAAAAAAAAAGAACTGTTCAAGAATGTACACACATAGAGCTATAACTGCATGGTGCCTTTAAAGAACCCCTGCTGAACCTATATATTTTATGTTCTGTCACAAAGTAAGACTCCACAAAATTGAACACATACTGGTGTGGTGTTGGATCTAAAGGATAATTTCTGCTGTTATAAAACACTTCCATGTGTTGGTATTGCTGTGAATTTTAGTGTTCTGGATGCAGGTGAAGATAGGAATTAACCAATCCTTATTGTGGTGGCTACTTCACACTGAAAGCTCCACTTCACAAACTACAGAGCATCAAACAGATTCTTCCTGTTCTAGAAGCAAGTGGCATGATGTCATTGGAAAATGCGGGTGATAATGGTGGGCTGCTATATTAAAAGAATTAAAAGAAACGAGATAGTCTGCTTATTTTGAACAAATGTAGAATGAAGCACTGGTCATTTTGAAAATTGACACTGATTATTTACAACATGCAAAAAACTGAACACTTAAGAAATGTAGGCAACATTTTATTTCATGTAATGCTAGTCATGGTTTAGAAAAGTATACAGAAGCTTATCTGAAAGGTTACAGTAGGCTGAAAGGTTACAGTAGGCCTACAGTTTTATGTTGAAAATAAGTCTCACTAAAGTCTGTGGAGCTTCTTCAGCATAATATGGATTGCTTGCAGATACTGTAGTTTCAGTTGGTCAGGAACAAAAAAATCATGAAGGGGTTAACCTAAGCCTTTTATTTTTGCTGCCAGCTGTATTTGATTTTTTATGATGAATGACCCCCTGTGGAATTATTGTTCTCCTGCTCAAAGTGGTCAATGATGTAGAAGCCATTCTTGCATATTTCCTTGTAGATAGTGATGTACTTGGAAGCTTTCTTTGTCCGTGGAATAACAAATTTTTCTGTAAATTCACTTTTATTCATTTGCTGCTTCCCCTTGTGCACTCCAACACACAGTTAATAAATGTTAGTGCATATATGTATAACCAGTTGTGAACATGCAGTCTTCATGTACCTATGATATGATGGGTAACCAGAATTGAACATAAGAAATGTAACATATAGTGCTGTCCTCAGGTTACACTGGTTGGGCATAGGATTACAACCAACTTATCTTATGTTGATGGAACACGAAATTAGGATAGTGCAGTGGTGGGATTCAGCAGGTTCGCACCACTTCGGCAGAACTGGTTGTTAAAATGGTGCTTGTAAACAACCAGTTGTTAAATTACTTGAATCCCACTATCGGAACCGCTTGTTAAATTATTTGAATCCCACCACTGGATAGTGGCATGTACCCTACCACTCCAAGGAGCAACAGTCGAAGCTTTCCTCCAGCTTCATTGGCTTTTTCTACAAATGGAAGAACCATTTTATTTGGAGGAAGGCTCCTTCAGCTGCAGGAGTTTCTTTCGACCTAAGGCTGGATGCGTGCCAGTGTGCTTCAATAGTCTGATTGTCTTGGGAATCAAAACTGATAGAATGGGAGGATATGGTTGAGATGAGCTAACTGAAATGTAGCTGGTAAATTCAGTAAACAGGATTATATTGAGCTACATTCCTTGTGATGCTTGGAATAGTGATCCATGAAGACTGGCCAGCAGTGAATGACATCTTTGCTCAATTCCCATTTTACATTTCATTTTAAACAAACAGGAAACAGCTATTACATCTAAAATGTTGTTCAATTGATTGCCAAGAAGTTCCTTAGTTTACATTGATGAAATATGGATTTAGGTTTGTTTTAAAAAAAAGAAGACAAAGGGAGTGGACGATGATTGCTTTTTTGCAACCCGACTCATATGCTCCCAGGCTGTAAACTACTGGGTGGGCTTTGACTAAAACAAACCAGATGAGAGAGTCAGCCACACGTTTTATGGCCTTTGTTTAGAATCCAGAACAAATGAATCCCTTTTTAAAAAAATGCTCATTGTAAAATTTATGAATTGTATTACCTTTCTGAACTGCAATAAAATAACAAATGTCCCAGAGTGAATGTTTCTAACCTGCATTACGTGTGCTGTACTCTTAGCAAAAAGTCAGCACTGTAGTTCCAAAGTGGATTCTTTGCCTGCACGCCTCTGTAAGCTATAAGAACAGCTTGGATCTATCAGAGTTTCCTGCCTGCCTGAAAGTGTCGCATTTCCTCACTGGACATATGCCACCACCCTGCAGCAGGCCCCTTGCTTGCACTCTGGGGTCCTGTTCCTGGAGGGCCTCTTGTCCTGCTGCTTGCAGAACATTTCTGTGGATCTAAGCTAACATCTATTTCCAAAGAAACTAAACTTAGCTCTTGTTAGCTCAGTACTGTGGGATGATATATATTACGGCTTATATTTAAAATTGCAGAGCTTGCGCTCATTAATTACCAACTATTTATGTTAGTTATTCCTTATAGGTATTTATAATTGCCAATATGCATATATTATGTTAGGTTAAAGAAACAATCCCAGTGAGGCTACGATGTGTGCTAGTGTCATTTACTGGAGATAAAATTCCAGTCAGAATTAATTGAAAAGCAAAAGGATTCTACTTCCCTATTCCTGTCAATCTCATACTAGAACAAATCACAGAACTGGAAGACACCACAAAGGTACCCAGTCCAACCCCCTGCCATGCAGGAACACACAGTCAAAGCACTCCCGAAGCCCCAGGTTGGAGCCAACTATTGTCAGTTCCATCCCCAGAAACATCTCCCCCACCCGCTCCAGCATCTATCAGATGCCAACACAACTCCTAACGCTGGCCTCCCTGCCAGCTCAGGAGCTGCCAAGATCCATAGCGCTCGCCTGCCTCCCAAGTTACCCACCTCATCAGCACATCTGCCAAATGCACTGGTGGGGTGGGTGCACACGGCAGTGCAAGGTCGCGCCAGCTCCATTGAACCATTCCCCCCTACACTTTGGATTGGGCTGTATCACTCTCAGATCCCTTTCACATGTACTGCTGTCAAGCCAGATATCACCCATCTTATATCTGCGCATTTCATTTTTTCTGCCTAAGTGTAGTACCTTACATTTCTCCCTGTGGAAATTCATTTTGTTTGTTTTGGCCCAGCTCTCTAACTTGTCAAGGTCATTTTAAATTCTGATCCTGTCCTCTGGTGTATCAGCTACCCCTCCTCATTTGGTGTCATCTGCTACATTTGATTAGTATGCCTTCTACTTCATATTTTGGCTCAGCTTTATTTTTTGTTGGGAAAGTCTGAAGTTGTTCTGGATCTGCCCCAGTTCCTGCTGAGAAATGGAATATAGTAACAATACTATTAAGTAGTACTTGTGGGGCTTTTAAATCTAAAACTATACTGGGTTTTTTTCCTTCAGATACCAGGCAGTCTTACATGCTATTTAACTGTTTTCTTTTAAAAGTGTTTTTAAACCATAGTCTCCAAAACAGCAGTAGTTTGCCTTTTTGTCCAGTGTATCATATGGCAGTTTACATTCCTATCAGTTCCCACTGCTAGTACAGATTTTTTTCAATGACATGCTCAAAATTCAAAACCAAAACATTAATCATTGGTCACATATATTAATCTTAATTGAAATTATATGTTGAGAATCTCAGGTGAAAGTATGCCTGACAAATTGCTCAGCCATGTGGGCGCCCACCTGGAAAATTAAAATTTTCCAGGCACAAGCCAATCTGAGTCACAGGCTAACCTGCAGGGACCACAGCTCAGACCTGGCCTCTCAGGATAGCAACCCACTGAGAACTTTCCCTGTTAGTGAAATGGTCATTTGCCCCAGCCCTTCAAACCCCCAGAAAGGTATGTGCAATGTGTCTCTCCCTTCTGAGAAATGCAGGTTCAAGATAAAACGAGAGTCCATCTCCTGGCACCTTAAAAACGAACAACCTTCCAGCATATACTTCTGTGAGCTCTGACTTACACTGGAATAGATGCTGTTAGTTTATAATGTGCCACAGAACTCTGGTTTAACTTTAATGCAACACACTAACGTTGCTACCCTTCTATAATTACCGACAAGACCTTTATTACAGAAACAAGTACACAGAAGTGTTCAGCCATACCTTTTTTCCACTGTGTGGAATTATGAATACCTCGATTGCAGAATATCATTACTATGCAAACCTATATTCAACCTTGCCTTAAGATGGGGAAGTTGCAGTCTGCCTCTTACTGAATAGTGCCACCTGTTAACTGAACGAAGGAAGCCTAATGAGAAGGGGTAGACATTCCAAGTGGGACTCGACTTGACCGGCTCATATAAAGGAGAATCAAATCTAATCTGTTAGTTTCAAGGAAGGGAGAGACCAAAACCGATCATACCTATTTCTCTACTTCCTAAGAGCAGGTTGCACTATTAGTTGAGCTTCATACCTGTATGGAAGCCAGATCTCTGCTGCTGAGAATTGTTCTGGGTAATATCCCATTGTTTGAGCAGAGCATACATGTCAGGCTGTACTAGGAGGACGTTTACACATTGTTCCCATCCATGTTCACCTCTGTTGATTCCTGTTTTAGATTTGTAATTATATACCAAACCTAAAAGCAAAAAAGCGAGAGAGGTGAACCAGGACTAACAAAAAGGGGGAAATAACTGTGATGTGCTTCATTATGAGAATATCTTAACTGTTTTCATCTCATTAATTTCCATTCTATGTGGAAGCAATCATGCCAGAAACTATCACTAAAAGGCTAAACAATAGTTCTAAAAAAATCCTGGTTATTTAAATCCACAGTATGATCTGCAAGAGATCCAGTGTCTTGTGAATGGTTAGTGCTGGACTGAATTTTGGAAGGACCACATTCACAGCTCTGCATACCATGAAATGGATTTAGCAGGATGGCCTAGTCTAGTCTCTTTCCCTCCCCTCACCCACATTGCCTCCACAGGGTTGTTATGAGACTCCTTGGAGATAAGGCAGGATGAAAATACAATAAGCATGGTCTCATACAGTCCCTGTAGCAGATTTACAGAATTCTGAGCAAACCATTACATCCACTTGTCTGTTTTCAATGTTTCAAGGATATTGTATACTGACAATAAAGATTCATATAATAAATGAAACTTGCATTTCTGGATTTTAGACCTCATGCAATTACACCATATCAAGAAATAAAGGAAGAATTTTTTGTTTTCAAAAATATACTTTCAATGTTGGGTCTCTGGAAAGGGACAGTATTTGGGTAGGAGGTCCTTCATTAGAGCCACAAAATCTTCTTGTTGTTGTTGTTTTTGTGGAACTGATGCATCCAACTTTCAGCACAGTTGTCCCATTTCCACACAGCCGAAATAAGATGTCCTGGGGATGCTAAAAGAGACATCCTAGGAAGGCACTCTGCACAGCTTTTTTCCCAAGATGTCTTGAAGACCCCATATTTTAGCTCAAGGTGTCTTTTTTAGAGAGCAGTTCAAAGTGCATCTTTCCCCCTAAGCGGCCAAAGTTATCACTGACTGGCTGTCTTGGAATACAGAGATCAGAGAGGTGCCTTATTTTTCCTGCCTGATCATTTTGCTCTTTGGTCAGTTTCCATCCTCAACACATGTACCTGATATTTTTTTGTGCAGCCTGAGAGGGATTCTTCCTGCCACCATTTTAGAAAGTTTACTAGGGCGTTTGCTCTGCGGAGCTCCAGTCCCAGGTGCCTTTTCGGCCCCAAAAGTGCTAGTTTTACTAATTCCAAGCGATAAATAGTTTTCCTATTTTCAAGAATTTTTCGATGGCTGTTTCTGTAGCAACTCATGAATAAAATCTGAGAATCTTAGCTTGTCAACTCAGTACTTGAATTAACTACAGGCATCCTAGTGACACCAAGTGTCTAGTGCGGACAATGAAGGCCGAGGTCTGCTGTTGAACTCTTGCATAGCACCCACAAAGAATCTCTGCATCTGGCTCTGTTCATTTCCTGCTTACTCTCCCCCCCCCCAAACAACAGCACAGTAAACCCAGATGGGCAGCAGATATACATTTACAAGACCTTGCCTGACTACCCATTAATCTGGCTTCCCTGTTTGTGGCAAGTCCACCAAAATGACGATACAGAGCTAAAATGTCCAATGCATAGAGGAGGCACAGAGATAAAATATTTATTTGGTATATTCATTGCCGAACACTCTTACCATTGGTGCTGGTTATTCCAACATGAAGGTCAGAATTTCCATGCGTACCCTCTGGAAACAAGAAATTATGTTTTTTTTCTTACAGGAAAACAATTTGTTACTTTTTTTAAAATGTACCTATGCTGGCTGAACAGATGTTCTGTTCTTTTCCTAGAAGAGACTATGACATAGAAAATGTAGTCACCGTTGAATCCCACATTTGATATATTATTGCAAAATCAATTTTTGAAATTAACCAAGGAGGTGATTTGAAAGGGATAGAGGTGACTCAATGCAGTTTTTGCAACCGAGCCAGACATTATGCAGTCTATTTTGAAGCTTCAAGAGAAATTGGTTTCAAAGTTCAATCTATGCCCCAGCAAAACAAGCAGATGTAGATTCACATGACTGAGAGATTCTTGGGTCCCCTGACTGCCAGAACAGGCTGAGAATTCTGTGGTAGGTACATATATTTTGCCTTATCAAGATTCACCTATGACAGCTCTAGCCTTGTAAAGATCATAGAGATCACTTGTATCCAGACTTTAGGGATTAGCTACTGGTCTTGGACAAAATAGCCTCCCCTTGGCAAAAAGCAGCTTGGTAAAAGGGAGATCCTTATACATCATCTGCTTAGGCAGTGTCCAAAAACAAAACTGAAAAGTAGCCATACCTTAGAAATGTTCCTGAAATTGGGCTTAAGCAAAAAAGAACATTTTTCTCTGTACCCATTAACAAAAGGGCTGGGAATACTGACAGGTGCTGCTTCCAGTCTCCTGTAGCTCACATTCTGCCCACACAGGGGCCGGGAACTTAGGCCTATGGAGCACAGGAGAATGTAATGTCTTTCTTACAGTGGCTGATTTTTATTGTGGAGTTGTCTCTGAATCCAGAGGCTGCATCATGTCAGCTACAGCCTGGTACCTGTCACACTCCAGTGTGAGAAGCCATGAATTAGCCACTCAGCTGGGCATGGAAAAGGGGAAGGGATTATCAAAGAATGACAACATATGTGGCCAATCAAGCTTAGAATAAGAAACAAACTGGGAAACAGACCATGCAGGGAGAAAGCAGCAGGAATGTCTAGTCAGACACCCTCTTAAGGAGCTATTCAGTGTTTATATTAATTTTACCAGAGAATGGTGCTGATTATTTTTATGAGTAGACTCCAATTTCCTTGGAATTAGACAAGGAATTATTTCTTGACTGCTGGATAGTTACATTTGGCTGGGAATGTGAAGTGGTGAAAGGACTCACAACAAGAAGCAAATGGGCAGCAGGGGAGGTTAGTGGGGGGGGGGTGGGCAATGGGCCCCCATCTCCAGAGCCATGCTGATACCAGTCCTGGTTGTGAGTCATCTGGAGATTCTTGGGGCTGTACAGGCACCAACATTACTTTCTTTTGAGCACCAGGACAAAGTATTTCAGTTTACTGAAGCTTTATAGATGCAGGAGGACGAAACAGTGAGCCACAGGCACAAGGGAATTAGCATCACTAATAACATTGTTATCACTGATATCACTTTGTCCCGCTTGCATCCCTGGCTTGTTTTTTTAGAACACTTTTGTGACTGTTGTTTTATAATGACTTTAACTTTTAGAGGTCCAGATTAAACTATTTCAAGCACCGTTTACAAACCATGTTATTTAGGATTGGAGTGCACACTGCATACTGTTTGGAAAGAATATCAGACTGTGGGTGAAGACTTGATTCCCTACTGAGCCCCTACTATAAGGATAGTGTACGCTCACTTGTGAGATAGTTTCAGGGTAAGAGGGAGTAACTGATGGAGGCAGAGGAAATCAGTTTTATGAAGAGACAAGTCACTTTAATGAGTACTGAAGCAGCCCATCTTCACCGCACCTTAGGAGCCGCTTGGGGGCTCTCCCTGATTCCTCCTTATCTATGGCTGGGGGCGCTCTCCTCGGTTTCAGGTCGGGTGATCTCTATGCCTTTCGCCCCCGTCTCTACCATAGACATTTCGCTACGTCTGTGCGATCGAGTCCCGTTGCTTTAAGATTTCCGATGGGAAACCAGTTCATGTAGAAAGGTGCCAGCTATCTTTGGCCCGGGCTCCCAAGCGGCTCCTCCCCCAACCCTTTTCCTTTTTCCCCTCCATTGCGTTTGGCGGAACCAAAGATGCGAGAAGACTGCGTGGGCGGGAGACACGACACCGACAAAGCGCGGCCGGAGGAGTCATGAGCAGCACTAAGGACGTGACCTGCAGATTTGGGAGGCTCTGCTCACGGCAGCACCCGGTCTGCGACCGGGCGGGCAGACCCCCCCTCCCCCACGCAAACAATTCTGCCTGCCGGACTCGCCCTCCCCCGAGGAGGGGAGGAGTTCAGAGGCGCCCGCGCTTGCTCCTCTGTCAATCCTCCGCCCTTCCC
>NC_059427.1:64133285-64173383 GCF_021028975.2 Sphaerodactylus townsendi
AGATGTATGTTGTCTGCACAAGTTTAGATAATATTTCTCTTTTTGGGGGGGAGATTTAAATCGTCCTCTATCCCACCCCCCTACATTTTTCTGTAAATTTGCTGGGTCCTCCTGGTTTGTAGAACATCTATCTTTGTTTGTATCTGGCCTAATTCTCTGCATCTATCAATCTGCATAGGGGCCATGTTCAGAATTAGATACAGGATGAGGGACACAATCAACATCCCACTGAAATCAATTAATTCTCTTTAAGAAGGCATTGAAGGGTGTTATTCTGTTTAGGACTGCACTGTAAATGACAGTAAGTGTCAAACATTTATTTCAACACTCTAGTTCCATGGTGGCGAACCTTTGGCACTCCAGACGTTATGGACTACAATTCCCATCAGCCCCTGCCAACATGGCCAAAGGTTCACCTCCATATCAACAAATGTGATAGAAAAGTTAAATTTTGTGAACAGTTAACACAAAGTTGAATATACGTACTTTTTATTTCAATGGACATGAACATGCTTGAATGGTGCTGAATGGTGGCCTCCATTTGTCTGATTTCCCTTTGATATTTGTTAGTCATTAGAGTATTCTCACATGTGACACTTAAGAGCCTTTCTCAAATTTATGTATACACATGGGATTGCAAGTAGGATGTTTAGTCTAGCCAATAATTTAACATTAGCATCACAGACAACACAATGGAAAACCAACTTCAGGCTTTAAAAATAGTTTATTAGTACAATCTAAAAAGTGTACAGAGTTCCGCTTCATTAAAACTTATAAAACAAATCAAGCCACATAAACACATTTATAATTCAGAATGTCTGCAAAGGCTACTTTTTCAGTGTACTGCTCTTAGAGAATTAAAGAGCAGTAGAAAGATGATGATCAATAACATTGTCTCTATAATAAATAGCCTGAACTCGAACAAATGAAGACTATTTATCATTAAAATCACTGGTATAACCTATCCTTTCATGGAGGTGTTCAAAAGTTGTTAGTTTTCACAACCTCTGCTACATCCAGAGCCTTCTTTAGTTATTCAGTAACTGATGGCGGGTTTCTCACTTTACAGTGTCTCACTAAAAACAACTTTTGCAGTTACAGTTATTTTTCAAGAGGATTTTGTCCTTGAGTGTAACCCCAATATTGAACAAAATTCTCAAGATGGCCCAAACTTAGCTTAAACCTGGGGAATCAATTGCATATATCAGTGAGTTACATTCAGTAATAGTGACCAAAATATTTACAGGTTCACAACACATGAATAAAATTTGCACTTGATAGATTACATTTCCAAAAACAAAAGGTTTTAGATTCATGTATCTTGTTCAGCCTTATGAGAATTAAGCATATAACATTTTGTATTGAGCTTCCCTCAAGTTTAAACAGAGAGGTCAGTCTTTATTGAACGAAAAACTGTTTTCCCTTTTGTTGAGTACTAGAGAATCTTAGATCTGGTTCCCATTTAGCCTTATATTGATCCACCTCACAGAACAACTCTAACAAGATGTTACATACTTTAGATAGTAATCCTCTAGATTTATTACCTTCTTCAATTAATTTTTCAGCCTCTTTCGAAGTTGCACAACAAAATCCACCCATTCAATTTATGTGATAGAAAGAAGCAGATCTGAAAATACTGGTAATTAGAGGTACGCTGGCATATTTTCCTTAGTCTTTCTTCCAATGCATTATAGCCATGTTGTTGTATAGTAATTGTTTATATTTTCCCCACAGCTCAAAACTATTCAGTCTCTTATCAAGACTGGAATTAAAATACCACCAAAGCGAGAAGGGAAATATAAGGAGACGAGCGGGGGTCCCAAAGAGTTACAGGGTGGGGAATCCCATCTTTCATGCTACTTGCTCACCAGACCAGCCAGTTGTCAGCCAGTTCACACACATGTTTTCACTGCTCCTCTCTCCAGTGGCCTTCCAGCTGGTTCATGTGGGGACAGTAGCGTCTCTTTATCTTCCTTCTTTCCTTTCTTACCTGCAGAGGTGAGGCAATGGTGGTGGTGATCATGGTCACAGTAAAGGGGATGGTCAGTGGTGGGTCTTGCTTCTCCTCCCCTGTTCACCTGCAGTGATTTTACTTCAGAGGGAGTAGAGCACTGGCTGTTCCTGCTCCTCCTCCCCTGCCTACAGTGCCAGTACCACAACTGTGTGAGGAAGGCAGTAGAGGCTTCCACCCCCTCCTGCAGCACCTCTGCCTCTTCAGCCTATCTGGCTGTGGTGGCAGGAGCAATCTCCACCTCTTCCATCTCCACCACCATACACTGTCAAGAAACTGAGTTGGGTATTCAGCCTAGCAAAGTTTGCTTCTTGGTACCTTTTGCTATGGTTCTTGATTCACCATTTTGGACCTTGATAAGTATGCTCCTGGTTCCCTGACACCTTGGGACTTTACTCTGGATAGAATCATCTTTGTGAAGCTGGAAGGATTATGTTTCAGAAAAGGGTAACATCTTTGTTTTTGCCCCAGAACCCGCTCTTTTGAGCCAACATTATTTTTATTGTGTACTTGGTCCATTCTGGTTTAGGACTTTACTATTTTATCAATTAATGCTAATATTGTCTTGATTGTATTCTTGTACAGATTCTTAATACATTTCCTTTAATTATATTTTGTGATATTTTGTCTTTAGGGCAGCTTCAGTCTAAATCCAATACAGTATAGTAGCTTTGTGGCTACATACTACCAGATTAATTATTTTGTGAAATTAGCTCTGCAAGTGGTCTACCCTCACATGATTTAGATATCAGGGGTTTTTAATTATTTGTTCTGGGGCTTCCCCTTTGCCCTTGGGCTAATGATTGCCCTTGATGCACTATAGTCATATGATGCACTATAATCAGATTTTTTTCTGCAAACTTGTATCTCCAAGTTTGCATACAGATCTCTTTTCTTTCTACATGGTCCTGTTCTATGAATATATAAGCATCAACAGATGGAGCCATATTGGAGATATTGATACATCTTAGGTCTACTTGACAACTTTGTTTTGCTAGAGAGAATTCAATCAGGTTTCCTTAGAGCTCTTTTTTTAATGCCCTAAGCACACTGCTAACATGATGCTGGACTGCTAAAAAGTAGAAATCCGTGCCTGGTTCATTGCTCATTCAATTATTCGCACTATTGGTTGAAATTACATCTTTCTCCTGTAGGTCTTATTCCTCTTTCTCCACCAGTTGATCCACAACCCAAATGGAGTTTGGGGAGTAATTAATAAACATCTTTCCACGTTGGTATAGCACCAAGGCACCTTTTGGAAATGGGACTTAAGAAAGCAAAAAAATGAGGTTCATCAACACTTTTTGACATGGGAGTTGCAAAACGAACTCGCCCTGGGCTTCCCCACTCTAAAATAGACCATTAAAAATAATGGATGAGACTCTGCTTACTGCCCCATACTCTAACTTCTATTACCTTTTTCCAAATTTCAATGGGACTTTTCCAGAGCACATTTTTAATGCTTTTTCTGGGGGCTTTATTTACAGGAAGCCATCTAAGTGTGTCATCAGAATCCTCACCAGTGTACCCAGCAACAGTCTCCTTTTAAATCTAATTCCTCAGAATCTCTAAGATTTTGGGGAACTGGGATATTTTACAAATAGAACCATCTCCCTCTGTTGTTCTGCTCCATTGCATAAGGTATAGTTGGGATGAGTGGGTATCAAGGCTCTGGGTTCACTGCTGTGGGGTTAGTTTTGTTGTAAACAAAGACATGGGAGGACCACTGAGCAGGAGTTGCTTTACATGGAAGGGGAGCTGATCCTCTCTGGAATTTTTAATATGTATTGAAGTGATGGTGTGGGAAATGAATGTCATAAACAGTTCAGGTCAAGCCCAAAGCGTTAAGAAGAGACGAGTTTTTCTACTTCCTATGCAGCTGGGTCCAGGCTGCTTTAAGTTATTAAAAAGTAGAAAAAGACTCACAGAAATCTGGATCAACTGTAGGTTTAAACAAACAATAAAGCCATTTGTGTAGCTTTATGAGGAATATTAAAATTAATCATTCTGATTTGTCTGCATTAATTTTGTATATGCTTGCTTCTAAGCAAAATTCTGAATATTTTAAAAACAGATTTTCAAAATATTTCCTTGGCTTTTCTTGTAGACACATCATAGTACACTTGCTGCCACAGAAGTTGGTAGCCTGTTTTCTATAGGGAAATCTGTTTCTCACTGCTATTGACAAACAATACAGGGCAAAACTATACAGACAAAAAAAGAGGAAGCGATTGTTCGAATGTCTCTTGAGGAATAAACCATTATGAATGACTTGTACTGGAAGGAGAGTTATATAGAAACTTCTCACCAATTTCCTAAAACCTGAACTTCCAGATTAAATGCTTCCAGTCATCTCAAGAGTGGTAAGATGAATCAGTCAAATCCCTCTTTCTGGCCTCAATAATAATGGCAGAGTATTACAGCTTTAATGTAACATGAATTACTCCATTTGGCCCACATACCCACTAAAAAAACTGTATCATCTACAATATAATAGATCTATTAAGAACCTCTTCTCGAAGATCCCTTACTCTGTTTATTGATCAGCTTAATGGTTTACCTTTTGTATAAAGATTTCTAGAAATAAAATAGGTTATGAACACATCGATTAAAAAATATCTCTACTAAAATGGAAGCAAGAACCACATTAAAAGAGTTTATAGTATTCTGTACTATCTACTTCCAAGGCCTAATTTATTTTTTCTTATACAGCCATATACACACATAGGCACTCTGTCTAGTTTGTTCTGTTTTTATGACTTATTGTCTCACACACAGATGATGCTTGAACTTATGTGATGCAATACCACATATAATTTTGTTCGTTATTGACTTGGTTTTATTGCCCCTGTTTGATTGGTTTTGTTTTATTGTTTTAGTTGTAAAATTGCCTGAAGCAGGTCTGGAAAGGTGGCATATAAATCAAATAAAAAAACAAATCTGAAAGATAGACCCAGATAACAAAAGGATCTGACAAATACTCTTTCTTGGCTGTTTTCTGCACGGGTCCAAATATCCTGGGTTAAGCAAGATAAATATTCTGGTTTGGCCAAAGAAGTTCACATAGTTCCCAATGTCGGGGCCACTTTGGCACATTACCTGTATTGCTTAATAAACCTCTGTTCAAAGCGAGAGCCATAATGCTTGCCAGGTTTAATGTTATGCCTTCTGCCTTGCTTGTTACATGGCAGATTTAATAAGCAAGAAAAAGGCTAAAAAGATTGTGCCCATGTAACTTGATGGCTCCAGTTGAATCTCTGGCCCACCAATTACTTCACTGTCTCAGATTCAGAAGGAAATCAGATCTAAGTAATGTGAATCTCACTCCTTTACATTTACCCGATTCTCCCTGATTTATTTAGATTACATTACCCATGTTGGACAACCGCATTGATCCCTTCTCTCTGTATGATAGTGGCAGACTTTCTCCTGAAATTACTAAATGCCAGTAGATTTCCTTCGGTCTCTAACTATGTATATCCTGTATTGTATATATGCTTTTTAATCTGTTTTTATTATTGTTATACTGCTGTCTATGCCAATGAGCTTGCTTCTGAAAACATAGTTCCCCAATCCTAAATAGGGGTTTTTGTCCCACAATATTTTCCCCATCCTGGGTTTTTTCAACCACCACTAAAGGGTGTTGATCTTTTTCCCTGTAAATTCCACCTTGAATGCGGCTTCAGTGCAAAGGCCACAGGAGCAAAACCGATTTATTTTTTTCCCACCCCACTGTCTGATCTTTCCTGCCTTATATCATTACTCATCCTGTTCCAGCTTGCTCTTGCCAAGAGCCATTTCGCTAGCTTCTCTGCAGCCAGCCAGTCCAGTCCTTCTCAGCTCTCGGCTCATGTTCCCAGCAGGATCCCGGGAAGGGAGGGATGGGGAAGTGCCTGCACCTGGCAGGATCTTCTCATTCCATGACAGTCCCAAAGACCAGTCAAATGTTATTTGGTATATTGGGGAGGGTGTAGTAGCTGTGACTCCATGCTGTGGTTTTCCTGCACACCTTTAAATGTGAATGGGACATAGTGGTTTGTCTCAGTATTGGTCAAAAAAGTTTTTACTTTGTATAACGAGTGGTTCTCAACCTGTGGAGTTTGGGACCCCTTTTCACAGGGTTGCCTAAGACTCTCTGCATCAGTGTTCTCCCATCTGTAAAAATGGATAAATGTTAGGGTTGTGGGTCGCCACAGCATGAGTGAACTGTATTAAAGGGGTATGCGGCATTAGGAAGGTTGGAGAACCACTGGTATAGCACAAGCGTGCTTGCTATGCTGCTCTCACTGTACTGGCTGCTTTCCAAAGCTAGAGAAAAGGGATGTATGTGTCCTACTTGGTTTTCCCAAGCGGTAGGGGAAGAGCCAACTCAGAATCTACAGCACATCAGGGATGTTCGAGCACGCGTGCTGTATCTACGCTTTGTAAAAACAAAAAAAAGCTGGGCCTCGTAAGCTAAAGGAAATTAGGAGTATTTTTTTCTCCTGGTCTTAACAGAAACAGGTACCATGCAAAGGGAGAAACTGGGATAAAGTACACCTGGATTATAAAATACAGATTGTAACCCAATTCAGCATAATTGTGCCATCTTGAGGAAATGGCCCTTGTTCTCCTTTTTTCTGTCTCTACTCTGCTTGACTATGTTTCGCAGGAACCTACTCCAGGCAACGTCATTAGTATCTTTACAGTTTACATCCCTGAAGATCAGGCTGTTTTGCACATACGCAGAATAATGGGTACTTTCAATTCACTTTCACAACTGTTTGAATGCGAGGTTTTGCTATTCTCGCACAATAAAATCCAGCTGCAAAGTGCATTGAAAGTGGAATGAAAGTTCATTATTCTGCATGTGCAGAAGGGGCCTCAAAGTCTGTTTGCTTTCAATAAGCAAGTAAGAAGTACCCTTCAGTTAGCATCTTATCACACAGTTTAATTAATTTGCTGTTCTTCATACAAAAATCAGATTTTTAGGTTTCCTCCTTCCCCAAGGCTTTTTTTTTTGTTAGGGTTAAGATTCAGCATAACATATTTCACTTTTATTTCTTATAGTCCTGACTTTCATTATTAAAATTAAAACCATCTTTAATAAAATGTGATGGGAGAGTTCCCCCCCCCCCCTGTGCTGATGGCAAAGTCTGTTGTTGTTCTCTCCATTGTGCATTTTAATTGTTTGCACCTCTTATGGTTCAGTACATGTGCCCCATTTTCAGACATATCCATCACCGAGATAAAATCTAATGTTGTTCCTTTTAAACCTCCACCTCCATTTTGGCTTGATGCTCAGTTTGGAGGTTTGGGGAAGGGGCACTTTTACCCGTTGTGGCAATGGAGGTTGTGTGCTGAAGTCAGAGAATTTTGAGTCCCCTTACTGATGTTGATACATTCCCTTTGTTTTTGTCTCAGAAGTTCAGTCTAGAGGAAGTTTTTTCTTCCCAAGTTTACAACGTGCTCACTGTGCTTTGATGCTTTGGAAAGGCAAACCCGAGGAAAAAATAGAGGCTAAACTGCAAGCAAGCTGGCTTGCAATTGAACCTGCATTTCTGTCATTATTTTCCGTTGCAGGAGGCCAGCACGAAAGTTGCATATACATCCCATAACTTCTTTCCTGAGCAATGTTGATATCAGGGGCTTCTAAAAATGCAAGAATATGTTAGTGCTCACATGCTGTGAGACCTTAATGGTGGGGAGAGACCCAATTTCCTGTGTGAAGAGATTCTGCTAACTGCTCATATAAATAGAAGCTAGATTCCTGCTTCAATAGAGTAGTTGATTCCTGCTTCTCAGAGCAAGAGGGAAAGAAGATGGGAGGCACTTAGCAGTTATTTATGATAAATAGAAGATAGCCTATTATATTTATTGGAAAATTCCAGTATTTTTTTTTTCAAGAATAGGGGCCTCATTCAAATACAGCATATTTGTCGCACTAAGTAGACATTCATACTTTTTTTGAAAAAAAAAAACAGAACAATTGTGGTGTTTTCTTTAAAAATGCTTTTGTGCTAAGCATCACAGGAAAAGTTTTACTTTCATGTAAAAAATAGGGCCCCGCTCATATTAAATTTATAGGTAGAATGTGGAAAAGCAAAACATAACACATATGCAGTTCATTTCTGTTTATTTGGTAAGTTGACTTTTTATTGCTGTCAGCCTGGTTATCCTTTTAATGCTCCTATGTTGTGTCATTATTAAGCTTTTCCTCATTATTGCAGTTCCCTCAGCTTTCTCCTTAGTTTTTGGGGCTCATGAATTTTACATAGATTTGTTCAAAATGAGGGAATATCGCCACATCTTGGCTTGTGTAAAGGGGTCAATGGTAGTTGCCAGCCTTTAAAAGGGATAGCTTATCATTACACTTCTAGTTACTCACATGCTATTTTTCTCTCATGACATCTATCTTTCTAAAGGGATTAACACACAATGGAATCCAAATTCTGAGCTGGATCCTACCATGTCATAGCAAAAAAAAGGAGTATTACGTTAGTACAGTTCCCATTTTGCACAAAAGCTAAGCTAAAAGATCAAGTGCTGATTTTTCATTTTTTGATCGGTGTTGCTGGGTAGAAAAATCTAAAAATCAATTCGCTTTGAAAGTGCAATATAATTTGATCAAAGAAGGTTGTTATTAAAAGGTGGGGTTGACAGTGATATCACTTTGCACTGTTCTCGTTTAAGTGGGAATGCAGGCTGGGACCTACAATCTAGTTGACTCCAGTTACTACTCTTGCAATTTTTTTTGTTTTTTAGTCTACTTAAGAGCTTTGAGTGAGAAATCTTCCATGGAATCCAACCTTTTTTGTGAAGATTTTTTTACAAGACAAATCTGCAGATAGGATATTAGGATTCCCAGCTCTGTTAACCCATGATTCATATTTTCCCCTGAACATATTATTGTCGCTTGCTGTTGTGTGAAAATGTATGTGATTTCTTTCTAGACATGATTTGCCTGACATTGTACAATTAATAGTATTGTCTGAAGAGATTTGTGTTACTTGGAAGTATCACCTATGCCCAACTTATCTCCCTGTTCAACACACAAGAAAGCACAGTTCTAAAGATAATTATGATGGGTTTCTATTTGTGTTTGTATTAATGGGAATGATATTTCTCACACCCATTCTTTCTCCAGGAGGGTTTCAAACAGGTGTATAGGTTTTAACCCCACAAAAAAGCTTCTATGGTCACTAGGTGAGATCCATGGCTATTTATTTATTTATTTAGATTTATATGCTGACCTCCCAACAAGGGCTCAGAGCAACTTACAGCAACAAATGACATATAAAAAATTCAATTAAATAAACAATTCAAAAAATAATTAAAACAGCTATAATATTTAATTAGAAATTTGAACCCAGGTTATCCCCTCGTCCCACTTTGACAAGTCCCAGCTCTTTTACTTATTAGAAGTGTTTTTGCAGAGTGCTACTTCACAAGTGTTTGTTTGCACAGGCAGCAGAGGAAAATACTTCTTGCAGAGAAGAGAGAAATTAATTTTCAAACTCATTTCTAACTCAAGTTCCATTTCACTTTTGTATAGGAATTGCAGTCTTGCACATGTATAAGGAGCTGCTGAATGGAGATAATTTTGTAGTTTAACAGGATTCAAAATTATTCTGATTTGTTGTAGGAACCTGCTGTTGGGAAGCAAATGAACCAGATAAAATAATTTATAGTAATAAGAATGGTCTATTTTACAGCTTTCCCAATTTATATGCAGTGCACTTAGTGCATTTCATTTTTTGCTTAGCCATCATCAAGATTATCAGGGAAAAGATCAACTAATGTATTTTAAACGCACCATGTTTTTGAATAGCAAGATGTCATGAGTTTAAAGGGTTATAAGAGTGCTACCAGGATTGTTAGAGACTGATACAGAGAAGTTGCTGGTTTTGCAGAAGCTGCATCAGCTGTAGTTAACTGTAGCTTAACCATATTAATGAACTGTCCAAGAGAGGTGCAGTCCCAATTGCTTAGTCATGTTGATTTGGAAGTAATGCTCAATAAATTCAATGGAAGGACTCACTAAGACTCCCAAAGAAGTAAGTGTGCAGTATGTGATTTTCAGAGCTACATTTAAATAGTGACAAAACAGATGTGATCATGGAGTAAATAGACTGCACTGTGTATTGCTTAATAAGTTGAAATATGCATACACTTCTAACCAGCCCTCTAAGCTAAAACAACCAGCAATTCTATATACATCTCCTGCACATTTTATTGTTGTTAGTAAAACTGGCTCCCGTGATATATATGATGTGACAGTGCTAATGAGTTCTGACTCATGCTTTTATATACTGAGTGCTGCTGTTGCTTTTTTTAGGACAGCGTGGTTGGTTACCAGCCATGATTCTCCTAATTTTCATCACAATAACTTTATAAACTCAAAGAAGCAGATCAGTTACTGGTGCTTAGTTCATCCGGTGTGGCACCTGCTGGAACAGGTATTTCATTCATTGATAAATCACGCTTTCCCATCTATGGACTCTGTATCGTTTCCACTCCTAAGTGAATGGAAATGAAACCAAACACACAATTTCACAGACACTCAAGAAATGTAAACGATGCATTCTGCTAAAAGGTTATTGGTATTCTGGATTTCTAAGTGAAGAAAAATTAATTGAACTGTTCTAATTGACATCAGGTAAGGAAAGAGTGATGTACACAAAGCGCTAGGAGGCACTTGATAGTACTCACTGTTCATCCCCTCCAATGTCAGTCAGTTTCTCCCATGTAGTACTTTGACAGAGACAGACATCACTCACAATTATGAGGTTCCCACATTTCCCTTCTGCTGACAGTAGCATTTGCTAGGGATAGACATGTTTTACTTTGCAGAGGAGCTTTGTGCTAGGAAAAGTTCATATCATTATGCAAAGGGGTCCAAATGGTCACCAAAGATGGCATGCAAAGATGTTACCTCAGCCCTTCCTAGTCCTGCTACAAGAAGATTTAACAGTATATCTTCCACAAGCAGCTTTCAGGCGGAGCTTATTTCTGCTGAGATTAAGTTACAATTGCACCTGCTACTGACAGTTTGTAGCATCCACTCCACTGGCAGCGCTCTTGTAGTATTCAGAAACAAATAAAATATATACATTTCATAATCATGATAATTCATTATTCACATTAATTCAATTCCTCTTTTTCTTAGGATTGGATTCAAACGGGATCTTTTAAGTCGCAGGACATTAGGATTCTTGCTCATACAAAGGCGCTGTTTTAGGCCACTGTGCATCAGGGCACTTCATGAGAAAAGGGAAGTCAATCAAAAAAATGAAAGAGTTAGTCCCCTAAAAATCCAAAAAAATAAGGATAAGTAGTTATCTTTTTTTTACATTCAGGAAACCTGCCGGGCAATAGCGTCATTTAATATCCTTTATTAGGAATCATCAAGATATCACAAGTGGAATGAGAAATTTTTCCAACATTCTCAGGAGCTCTGTCTTCATCAAAGCTGGACGTGCAAGTAAAGGGGAAAAAACCAGTAGGAAAGGGAAGAAGGGAAGGTGATGTTTGGCATGGAAGCAAAATACTTTTCTTGCAACCACAACTTCACAAAATGCAGGTTAGTTAGTCTTAATTGTTAAGCAATACAGAGTTTTTTAAAAGCCAGGTTATATTAATTAGACTTCATGACTGCGCTTCGGACTGCGCCGCTTCCCTTTGGATCTTGGGGCTTCCTCCTGCTAAGCAAGGAATCATCCAGCAGTGGAAGAAGTCTCGCTGTGTGGTGAAACAAGCCTTGCTCCATTAGAAGAAGGCTCCTCGCCATGGGGAGTGGAATGTTGGATCCATCCAGATTTTCAGCCATTATTCTGATCCACATGCCCAGTTTTTATTTGGAATTTATGGTCCCTTTAGCAGAGGGCGTGAAGTGCAAAGGTGTTCTCCCTACCTGAGCTGGCAAAGGCATTGATGTGGAATTTGGTTCTACAACAGAAAAGCGCAGGCTGAGAATTATCTTGGCTGCCGTTGCTGCCTTGGAGCGAGAGCAGGGGAGAGGGGTGGGCTCGGGCGGCGGCATTCAGCTCCAGCAGGTGAGACCATTCTGCTGCTAGCACCTGTTATGCTGATGTAGGTGGAGGGCGCGGGGCTGCATGCCTTATAAGGGCAGGCCCGAGACCTTCCCATGGCCTCTCTTCTGCTTGAGCTATGACAGCTTGGCTCTCCCACCCTCCCTCCCTTGTTTTTCTGACCTTGTAGTGTTGCCCTATTGTTTGTTGGGCTTTGCTATTTACAGCCTGGTGGGTTGTGCATGAGAACTGATCCATTCAAGGGAGGAAGAGCCTGCGTGCTGGGCCTCCCCTTTTGGTGAGAGGCCTCCATAAGATGCCTGGCCGGTGGTAGCAAGCATGTGTAACGCATGCCCAAGCAGAGACTGTGGGTGGCTTGTGCCCCCCCCCCTGGTATGGAAGGACATTTCATCAAAAGGCCAGTATCTAGATGGCTCCGCCTATCTTGCTGCTCTGGGTGTTGGTTTCCTCCCAGCCCCCCCATGCATCAGGCTAAAAAAGAAGGTTATTACTGGTGGAAAGCAGACATGCTGCCCAGTGCTGGATCCATCCCCTATGTGGTGCCTCTGCTTCCTTCAGCCAACACTGCAGAATAAACAGGCTGTGGCCAAATTTTATTCCACACAAGGTTGTTTTCTGTGTTTCTTTCTGCACTCTTGAGCTCATTCTGCACCCTCAAGCTCATTCTTCCCTCCTCTTCTCAAGTTTTCTACTTGCTCAAGCATTTAGGGAAGTGCAGTAACCACCATTTTCTTCTTGTTCTTGGTAGTCCAGCCTACACTATTCTTGTAGTGCCTTCGAGCTCCATTCAAATAACAATTGGATTATAATTAGTTTCATACAAACTAGTTTATTGGCCCTGACAATGAACATTACCTATGTACACAACATAAGATCACAGACATTCCAGGGAAGAGTTAAGCAGCTTCAGTCTGATCCCAGTCCCAAGAACAATCTTTTGTTAAACATATGACATAGAGCAAACAGCTCTTTTAACAAACACACACAATGAAAAGCTGCGACACAGCTCTCCCTTTATTGGCCTAACATTGCTGCATGTGAGCAAAACCACATGCCAAGAAGGGGATGAGCAAGTGAGGCATAAGAAGACAGACACTGGCCAAATCTATTGTTTTTCACACTGAAGAAAGGGATGAAAAATCCATTTGTTTATGTCTTGTTTCCTTTTAATGGGTCATTGAATGGGCCCTATCTTAGTGCCCCAGCAGAACTTAAAACAAATTGTAGCCTCTATTAAAATTAGTTGCAAGACAGACTTCTAGATGCATATACAGAATTAGTAATGCAATCCGAAACACAGTTATCCCCTTAAACCCGTTGATTTAAACCTCTTTCTGATTGCGCGGAACACAATCCTAAATACTCTGATGAGGATCACACTGGAAGGAGAGGGTACAAAAGGCACACAATTTATGAAACAGGCAAAACTAATAATGCTGCAAATTTTCCTGCAGTTACTTTCTGCAGTCAAACTTACCATGTTTGAAGGTGGTCAGATGTGATTTGTTCTGTTCATGTCATGTTGAGCAGCTGTAAATGCCTACCAATCCCATGTGCATTTGATTTCCCCAAAACTGTGCATGTGCAAAGATGCTGCTGTTTCAAACTGATTGGCAGTTGTTTGCATCACAAAGGACTACTTAGACAAACCTGACTTAGTCCTCATTTTCTTGGCAGTCAATTAACAAACATTGGAATTGGTTTGGACATGGTCTTCCACGAGCCCTTCCGGACCTGCGAAGGTCCGACTCAGGTGTGTGACTCGTGTCGGTCGGGCGAAGTCTTTACCTTGACTCTTCGAAGTCACTCCCGTTCCCTCCGCTGGCAGCAGTCGATTTCGTGTCTCGAGTCGAGGAAACTCCAGAGGCGGGACCACCCCCCCCTCCCTGCGTTAAGCTTTCCGGATATGGTTGAGCTCGGCTCAGCTTACGAGCTGAGCCCGAGCTCAGGAGAAGCGGACCACCTCCGCTACGCTTTTTCCACTCCTCATTCCCCTGGCCAGCTGCCGTTCTATGGTAGGAAGCGTGAAGTGCGCTGTGTTTTTTTTTTTCGTTTGCCAGCAGTAGAACTCACGTTGCTACGGGCTGACGCGCAATGTGGCATTAGGGCGGCAGTTTTTACGCCTGTCAAACTGGTGGAGAATCCATTTCTGAGAGCTTCATTTCTGACAGATCACAGCTGAGCTGAATAATGGATCGCGTGGTGATTTGTTGGAGGAGGAGATATTGGTCACCATTTTGGCACTCCTTATCCCACATCTCAACAGCCTCCTGGGGCTGCTGTGGCAACTACCGCAGATGTCTACAGTTGCGCGCCTCAGAATAATTACAACACTCATACTGACTGGATGGTCCTTGTTTCGACTCCACAGCCGTACGCTTACTGGGTATAATTCCAGCACAGGTCCATGGACTGGTGGAAAAAAAACTGTGTGTTGGCCCAGTGGGAAGACAACCCGATTAAGTGCGAAATTTTAGGATGTCCCTTGGGACCTTCATGTGGCTTGTTGACATCCTGAAGCCACACCTGTTCCACCAGGACGCACAGAGATGCGTCATGCATTGGCCAGTGGATCTAAGAGTAAAGCCATGTCTCTCTGGTATCTGGCTAACAAGAACTCATTCCGGGAGGTGCAGTGAACAGTTAGGGGTTAGGCTGACTACTGTTGCTGGCGCGTCCGCGAGGTTCTGCATGGTGAATGGAGGAGGTCCTGGTTCCTAGGTTGGTCAAACTGACAGACCTAATGGAGCAGGTAGGTGCAGCTGTTACATAAACTCCCCTTTCACATTGTATTGCTTCTTGTCACAGCCAGATGCAGTGGGCACAGTTGCAGCCTAATTGGCACCACACCCTTTCAGGGGTATTGCTGTTAGGTGGCACATCTGATGATACCAGCCAAGTTTCATGAAGTTTGGTGGGGGGGGATTCAAAGTTATGGACTCCTCAAAAAGGACCCCCCCATCTCCTATTAGCTCCCATTGGAATGGGGATGGGAGTTTCCTTTTAGAGGGCCCATAGCTTCCAAAGCCCCAAATAGAATGGGATGGACTGCTGCAGTCTACTCACAAATGGTACCAAAGCATGGATCATTTTGGACAAAACATGGACTACAGAATGAGAGCAAATACGACAGTTGAGAAAAATGGGATATCAATCCAAAGCTCCTCTTCTACTAAAACCAGTCTTTGTGGCTTGAACTTTCTGATCTAAGCCATTCCAAAACAACATCACTTTTATTGTTTTAGCTACTGTGGACCCCAGATTCTCTCTTTAAGTTGGACTTACAAGGAAAGAATCTGGGAATCCCTCAGACCAAACACCACTGAAAGTGACTCTGCTTCTGGGGTGAATTCCATCACATCTGGCTTCATGGGGGGGGGGGGGGTTCAGGGGCACAAAACTGTCAGTGGGGGGGGGGTTTCTGCCAATGATACTGTTTCATAGTGTATTATTGCCAGACAGCAGTTACCACATCAGCAATCACCCTGTTTTGTTCTAACACACGTGTGCAATTTCTCTCTTAACAGATCATGCTGGGGTTAAGCTGAAATTGGATTCCCCTCAGTGTGTTAGCTTGTCGATGAGCTGCCACATCCCTATCTCAGAATCCAGCTGGCTTCGAATGGGGAAATACATTAACTGAAAAAGTTCGCGATCAGTCGCTCATTGCGGCCATCTGGGCGCACCACAGAGGGCGCTTCTATACTACAGAGGCTGGAGAATCTGGAAGAAGCCATGATGCCTACATCTTCAGCAGGTGCCACTTCACCGCACGCCATTGATCAGTGGGGAGCCTTCTCTTCCAACAACTCCATCTCTGGTTGTGGATGGGGGTAGCTGTCCCCATAGTCCTTGGTGATGGGGCGCCCATGCGTAAGTGGCTGGTGGCGTCGTAGACAAGACCATTCACACAATGCAAGAGAAAGACAGTTTAATCGAGAAGGTTGTCGCGAGTGAGATGCACAATGAAGCCGTGCTCTTTGGCCACGACTGAAGGCACGTGGAGATTCACCTCCTTTCCCCATTACAAATAAAACTGGACAATGTATCTAATGCACTTATTTGGGGCTCTGCGCTTGTGCTCCACAACATTTGTGAGATTCCAGTGGGCACAGAGCACCAGAATCTTGAGGAGAGGCTCTCCACTCCTCCTGAAATGGAATGCCAACTGGGACATTGTAGCTTGGACCACGAGGGAAGGGGTATGACCCCAGAGCTGATACAGCAACCTGGAGAGGGGAAGAGGTCGGGGATGCTCTGGCAAGGTACGTAATAGGCTGGGAGCACACAGGTTATAAAATGTTTTAAAATGTTTACAGTCTCTCCCCACTTGAGCAGTGAAGTGTTTGCATTTAGAAGTTATGAAATGTTGCATTAAAGAGTTGAGAAATGTTTTTTGATTAAAAGTATTATGTTTTTTTCTTAACCTGAGTAAGATACATTGCTGTTTTGAAACTTCTTATTATAAATAAGTGCTAATTTCAAGCCATGATGAGCAACTAGGGATATCAAGTGCAAGTCAACAGCAGGGAAAAGGACTTGAGCTTCATTTTAGGGGCCCCAAAAAAAGGCTTTGCGGACCCCCCAACAGCTGGCACAGTGGTGAGGGGAGGTTAAGGAGGTGCATTCTAATCTTGAAGAAAACCAGGTTTTGGATTCCCTGCTTATCGCTCGTTTGAACTAATGGAGGCTTATCTGGGGAACCAGGACTGGTTTATTGCACTCTCCCACATGCCAGCTGGGTGACCTTGGGCTAGCTCTCACAGTTCTTTGGAACTCTCAGCCCTCACCCACCTCACAGGGTGTTTATTGTGTGGGGAGGGAGGAGGCAAGGAGATTGTCAGCCCCTTTGCGTCTCCTTACAGGGGAGAAAGGGAGGATATAAATCCCAAACTCTTCTTCTTGCACTCCTCCTCCTCCCCTTCTAATTTATTCCTCCAAACAGTATTCTATTCCAATTTTAATTTCTGGGATAGTCTTCTAGAACACATTGCAGAAATCTCATCAGCATGGTGTAATAGTTAAGAGCAGGTGCACTCTAATTTGGGTCTGATTCCCCACTCCTCCACCTGAGCAGCTGACTCTTACCTGGTGAACTGGGTTTGTTTCCCCACTCCTCCAAATGAAGCCTGCTGGGTGACCTTGGGCTAGTGACAGTTCTCTCTAGAACTCTCTCAGCCCCACCTACCTCCCACAACAAGGTGTCTGCAGGATGAAGCAGACTGTTAGTGTTTCAGATTTCAGAATGTGTTTGGCTCAAAACAAGGACTCTTTCTCAGGGAGCAGAGGCTGGGAAACAAATATGAAATTCCTTGGCAGCAATTAATATCTTAAGTTTAGGCTGAGAGTTGAAAGAATGCTTCCGATTCTTGGCTGTAAGCCACCTGGCATTCCTCTGCCATACTCTTAACATGATTCTAACAAAGGTACCACACCCAGCCTTGAGGGTTGGAATATAAATCCAAACTCTTCTTCTTCTTCTTTTTTCTTCTCTCAGATGATCATGGATATACAAATCCCACCAGCCCCTACCAGCACTTAGCCCAGTCGGCAGGGGGCTGATGGGATCAGGTGCTCTGATCATCTGGAAGAAATAAAAGGCTACAGACCCCTGGTTTTAGATCCTGTTTTTAGCTATTTGCCATCCCAGGTGAGCTGCATTTGCTCCTTTGCCCTGTGTGAGGATGATGAGCCAGCAGCTTGTGTCTGCTGCAACATGTCTTGAACACCTGAGCAGCCTCTTGATACTGAGATCAGAGCATGCATCCATCACGCAGTCACTACTGTCTACCTCAGACTGCAGGCAGTAGCTCTCGGGGAAATTCTCCCCTAGCAGATCTTACACATCACCTCCCGCCCTGGTCCATTTAGCTGCCCGATGTCAGGGAATGACCGGGGACCTTCTGGATGCCAAACAGATGCTCAGCCTCCGTCTTCCTCCACGCCATAAGGCAGGCAGTGAGGCTGGTCCTAGCCCCTGGCTCCTGAAGGCCCCTTCCCAATACACACCTGCCCATGCCTGCCAGCACTCTCCCTGACCTACGGGTCTGCTAAAGCAATCAGGCTCCAATCTGAGGCCTCTCACAGTGCCCTTCTCTACTATAAAAGGCCAAAGCCGCAGAGAGGGAAGTGCAGAGGAGCCACAGGGGGGGGGAGAGGAATCTTGGCAGCAGAAGGTCAAGTGTGTGGGAAGATGGGAGCAGCAAAAAAAAAGGGCCTATCCTGTTGAGCCTAGGCTTGGATCCAGCTCTAAGCATGCAATACCAGCTTAGAGCTGGATGCTAACCTGGTAGTTTCAGACTGTGAAGCCTGGAGTGGCACACATTATATCTGCTAGGTTACCTTGGGCTGGTCACTGTTGTTCAAAGAAAAGAAGGAGTCAACCCACAGTATATAAATTTAACTTCAGAACATGCTTTAATAACTTTTAAAAAAATTTAACAAAGGAACTTTTAATAACTTTTGAATAATTTAACAAGGAACTTTTAGTAACTTTTAATAATTTAACAAAGGAACTTTTTAATAACTTAACAAAGAAACAAACCAACAAACGAGTTATCAACTATGTACAAAGACTAAAGTGGTGGCCACCTCGGAGCTCAGCTCCACCACTGCTCCCTCATCGATTACTAGTCATTAAGGGGACTGCTGTCTGAGCTAGAGGTGTGGGGTATGCGCCTGCTGCAGCTGCCTGCTGGCTCCAGCTGGCCTCTGTGGGTGGGAGCTGCACTCCCTAGAGTGGTCCAGGCGAGGAGCCTCCACCCTCCGCAGCCTCCTGGTCAATGGAAGTCACTGGAAGGAAGAGCCGGACCAGAAAAAAGTTTGTGAGAGCAGTTGAACATCTGGTGCAACAGTAATTATACCTTACTATATTTATACATTATACAGGTATATATTATAATTATAATATTATACATTATCACAATGTATAAATTATACATTACATTACATTATTTCTCTCTTCATCCAGGGCTGTGCCTCCTTACTTTCACTATGGCCAGAATTGTGCCAAGCCGCGGCATGGGCACTGACCCCATGGGTTGTTCTGTGCCAGCAGCAGCAGCCAGCAGCAGCAGCAGCAGCAGCAGCAGCAGCAGCAGCAGCAGCAGCAGCAGCAGCAGCAGCAGCAGCAGCAGCAGCAGCAGCAGCTTGTGATGTGCCTGCAGGGAAACAAAGGGGAACGTTTGTAAGCCACCTTGAGGAGAACTCAGATAGTGGATGTTCTAAAACAAATAAATAAATTTCAGGATGCATATCACACTTTTCAAAGAAGCAGTCATGGTAATAGTAGTAAGAAGTAGCATGCCATTTGGAATTAAATTTGGGGGGGTATATAATCTACTCATTCCATTATACAAAGTATACTGCAGTTTAGAAATCTGCAAAAAACCACTGTGAACTTCCATGGAGTTTACCCACCTGAAGCCCTAACCATTCCTTGAGGTCAGCCTGAGTCATTTATAATGCTGCAGTGGAAATTATGGTTTTGAGGTCAAAATATTTGACTCAATAAAGAGATAAGAAAGTATTATTGGGTGTATTGGGATACTGGTAATGGGGAAATGCTTTTAAAAAAGTGCGCCATAGGGAACTAAAAGCAGAGTTAAACCTCTCACAACCTATGGGTGACCTCAGTCCCAATAGTTTCTCCAGCCGGGTCCAAGAGGAGGAAGCTGAGAACTTGAACTGAATTCATGAATAATTCACACCCTAAATTGTGAACATTTCATGTAAGAGAATTGCATATTATTGGGAAAGTGGCGAGATTGGGCATTTTCCCTTGAGGAGGAGAAAGGAAAATTTAAATTTTAAATAATGGCGCTCCAAGCAGCGATGGGTTCATTACGAGGGAAAGGAGGGACAGAGCAGCATCCCACACACACAAGCTTTTACCTGGGCGCAAGATGCGTCCGTTTGGGAGGAGTCCTCACCCTCGTCGCTCGCGCTCCTCCTGTTCTGTCTCAGACCCAGCCCTACCTGTGGAAGCAGAAACATAGAAATATATCGATCACTACACAGGGGATGCGCAGCAGCCTTATACGCAAGTTAAATGCACTTAGCAAGCATAGAAGAAAACTTTATTAAAGGCAGAAAAGTTACTTACCGCGCAGTGACGATGGTAAGCGTGGCCGCCCTGCGTTCCATCACTACATACTGCGGAGTTCGAGAAGTTCTCCGACCAGCTGGACTGGAGAGGACTTCCCCAGGCCTGCCGCGACACGCGAGAAAAAAGTCCCTTTCAAGGGGACTTCCCGCTTCGTGCAGAACCTGTTTTGGGAGTCGCCCTGTAGCCACTGCTACCTCAGAGACCTTGCGGTACCCGGGTATGCTGCTTTCGGTTAAGGCAACCCGAGTGCTGCCCATCAACAGGAGCTGTACCCCGCGGTCCCCTAATTGTCTGGAGGGAGGACAGTGATCTCCTCTCCTCCCTGCCAGAAGCTCACCTCCATGTCTCACCTCCTCCATGGCAGCAATACTTGGATTGCAGGAAACAGTTAGGGGCTGAGCTTAGATTTGGGCAATTTTGCTGCTTTGCTATTGGTCCCCTTTAAAAAATTGCCCCCTCCCCTTAGTCGTGCATAGCGCCATGGGATGGATCTTTTACAGGATCAATGCAACACTGCAGGGATGTAGGCTAGAAGTATGGTAGAGGGATGAAGGAATTCATGAAAAGAATGGAAGTAGGAAGAGTGGTAGTGAAAAAAGACTGCATACTGGAGAAGCATATAAATAATGTTAAAATTATAAAGAAAGAGACAAGTATGCATAGATGGAAAAGGGAAAAATAATACTTAAATGAGTACAGAACTCCAATGCAACTAGCTAATATGGCTGAAAGTAGTCAAACAACCATCTCATATAGCTATGCTTGAGTCAAAATGTTGGCACTCGCATGAGGAGAGACCAGGGGGCCTATTACACTCATATGTGGATTACATGCAAAGAGAGATTAAATTTTTTTTGGAAAAAAACCATTATTTTTGTGCAGGTTTGCTGTTTACAGGAATAATTGAGGGGACAAAAGTAGATTAAAGAATGATGATCTAATGTATATGAGGGATGTTAAAGAGCTGCACCGCGCAGTAGTAGCATTAGGATGGAAAGATAAGAAAAAAGCAGGACTATTTTGAAAATGACTGAAATATATATGGGAACAAATGCAACTGTCCCGCTTAGGTATGCAGAGTGGTCTCCCAAAGGGGTGGCCCCATCCTAATTGTTTTCCAATGTGATCCAAAAATCTGAGCGGGCATACACAGCTGAGGGTCCCTTAACTTTGGACCCCACAGAACCAAACCACACACTGGAAACCTGGGAGGTATCATTAGGAGAAATACTCATACAGATACCCTGAAAGTTTAGGTGCTGCCCCAAGCAAACAAGTGTCGCCCCTGACAGCAGGCACCTAGAAATTTCCCAGATTCTTCCTTTTAAATCCACCTTTTTAAAACTGGCTCCTCCAGTTCCACTTGGCATGGATTTAAAGGGAGAAATCTGAGATCCCTGTTTAGAAGAAGAAGAAGAGTTTGGATTTATATCCCCCTTTCTCTCCCTTCAGGAGACTCAAAGGGCTGACAATCTCCTTGCCCTTGCTCCCTCACAACAAACACCCTGGGTGGGTGAAGCTCCAAAGAACTGTGACTAGCCCAAGGTCACCCCGGCTGGCGTGTGTGTGGAGGTGCACAGGCTAATCTGAATTCCCAGATAAGCCTCCCACAGCTCACAGGTGGCAATTGTGAGCTGGGAATCAAGCGATGAGTTCTCCAAATTAGAGTGCACCTGCTCTTAACTACTATGTCACATTGACAGTGATGCTGTTTGGGGGGTCAATCTTTCATCCCTGGCCTCTGAGGAGGCTGGTTATCATAAAGTGCTAGGCCAGGGGCTGGACTTGGGAGGCTTGTCCATGCCCTTAGGGGTGGGGTGTGTCGCACCACCCCTGATCCCCATGAGAAATCCCATATCGATCCCTGCACAGAAGAGACACCGCAGTGGTATGTTTGCCAGGGTGTCTTGTGGGCCAAACACACCTGTCCCTCTCACTTGCTTACCAATTTTGATCCTTTCCTGTTTCCTAGGCACCAGCACCCACTTGTGGTGACGGAGGAGAAAGGGGAGTGAAACCTTCTCTGCGGGATCATGCGTGTCCCTACAGTTTTTTTGCACTGCAGGGCACACCTGGAGCTGTTTTTTGAGTTCACACAACTAAGTGCATTTATAAGTAAAAAGCAGGTTTTCCTGCCTTACAACTGAAAAAGATTGTTGCCCATGTAGCAATGGCTCTTTTTTTTAATCCTCTGGCCCACAATTGCCAAGTACTACACTCTCTCTCAGATTCCAAAGGAAATCAGATCCAAGTATATGTGAATCTTAGCCCACCTAGCTCCCTCGATTGAATGAGATTTGCACAACTTATTGGTCACTCCTGATCCTTCTCTTCTCTGTGTCGTCTGTGGGCAGATTTTTATCTTGGACATCACTGAGCGGCAGTAGATGTCCTTACAGCCCCTACCATTCATATCCCTTATCAAAATGCTTTTTTTTATTTGTTTCTGCAATATTACTGCTGTACTTCTGACAATGCACCAGTGGCAGCTTGCTAATGTGTTTCCCTTCGCATTACAGTAACCAGAATGGACAAAGCCTGAGTAGGCTGGAAGGCCGAGGTGGCTGAAGGGGAGAGCGGTGGGAGCTCCGAGGGACCGCTACTCTGCATACGTCCACCAGCGAAGAGGAGGACACCACCAGCAGGAACCTCGCACCTCCACGACCCCCTCAGCCGCGTGGTCATCGTGAGCTCCGGCTGCTCCAGGGAGCTCAAGCTCATCTCAGTGGCGTTAAGCTGCTGTTGTTGTTATGAGTTGCTTTATAGTTCTGTCGCTTGTTGTTGTTATAGTTCTGTCGCCGTTTGGCCGTTTCCTTGCATACGGCCAAAAAAAGCGGCCGGATGGCGCTTGCGTCATAGAGTGCGGCGCATCCAAAGCGTTTCACACAGACGAGGCGGAGCTCGCGTGACTTGGCCGCGGCATCGCAGAAATGTGGCGGTTCGTTATGCAGGCGGCTGCGGAAGCTGTCACGTCAGCGACGTTAGCGCCTGCGCGCGAAGCCGTGCAGGCCCGGCGTCATGCCAGCAGCAGTCGCGATGGACCCAAGCGTGAGCTGCCCTGATGTCCTGCCCGTCCCCCATCTGTCGAGTGCCTCCCCTCCCGAAGCTACTGTCAGTCCTGCAGTGCATGGAGTCTGAGGAGCGGTGCTTGGCCATGCAGGGGAAAGCACCAGGGACAAACGTGTGTGTGTGTGGGGAAAAGGTGACCCAGCTTGGCCGTCTGGCAGTAAATAGCCATTTTGAAGGCAACGCTCCCCGCACTTGGCGGCTGTTCGCCGCGAGTGCAGCGGCCGTCGATGCGTCTGGGGAAAAGAGTGGTTTTAAAGCGTTTTCTGAATCTGGCGTCTTAGCGCCCGGTTTAAGCGTTACCAGCGGCGAAGCGACTTCGCAGCGACCTGCGCACCTCCGCTTTGGCGTCGCGAGCGCCTTTCGCTCTGGCAGCCCTTCTTTCTTTTTCCGTTCGCGGCGGCGTCATATTTTGCCGACGTCTTGAGGAACGGGCGGCGTTGTTGTTAGCGTTATAGTTCTGTTTATAGTTGGTGTTGTGTTTTCAGGGGGGAAGGGTTGTTAAAATGCATTGGGAGGGGGTGGGCTGTGGGTGTTTTATTGTAATAAAGTTGTGCCTTCTTAAACCTTCACTCCATATCTCCCTTGTGTCGCTTTATCACAGGTACTCATTTAGGAAACTTCGAAGGTTTCCACCTTGCCAATGCAGCCTGAGTAGAAGACAAATCCGATGCCCAAAGCAGGCTGAGGGGGGGGCACATTTGAGGAATGCACAGGTCTCAAAACTTTCATGTTCTCATCAGGAGACTCTCCTGATAACACATTCCACAGGTTTGGTGCAGTTTGGTTCAGGAATTGTCCCATAACTTAGGACCCCTTGAACCAATCCTCATAAACAGGGGGAATAGCTATAAGGACAGTCACCTGGTGATACCCTGAAGAGGATTTGGTGCCGCTAGCCTAAAAAACTGCGCCCCTGCAGGCACCAATGTCCTGGTGCAAAAACGTAATTTGTTCTTGGTGTAGTGGCCCACCCGGGGGTGGGGGGTGTGAGGTGTGGGAGGGGCATCCAACTCAGGTTGTGCCTTAGGGCTAAAGAGTTTGCCAGGGCTGCCTCGAACTTACAAAGAAGGAAGAATCTGGTGTCCACGATGGTAGAAAACATTGACTGTGATGCTGTTTTGGGGTGGATTATCCCCTTCCTTCCCCACCCCAAACAGCATCACTTTCAATGGTGTTTGCCTATTAGGCACACCAGATTCTTCTATTGAATCTATATTGCTGTATGTCCCAAGCAGCCTGCATGGGCCGGGCAGAGACTTGGGCTCTGGGCTTGAACTATAAGGTATGTTTCCACACACTGTGAGGCACCTGTGCAGTTTACCAAACATTAAAGGTGTTACCTGTTTGTTTACTGGGTTGCAGGCAGAGGCCACCATAGGGAGAGGAAGGAACAACACCTTTCAAAGTTTGAAACATAACTTTATTGAACACTTTGAACTGTTAGCAAGATCAGATGGACCAGCCAGTGGTGGGATCCACAACTTTAGTAACAAATTCAGATGGTGGTGGGATCCACAACTTTTAGTAACAAATTCAGATGGTGGTGGGATCCCACAACTTTAAGTAACAAATTCAGATGGTGGTGGGATCCACAACTTTTAGGTAACAAATTCAGATGGTGGTGGGATCCAATAACTTTTATTAATGCACTAAATTCAGATGGTGGTGTGATCCACACAACTTTAAAAAGTAACAAATTCAGATGGACATAAAAAAATTACAATCAAAAATGTGTTTTCTTTTTTCTTCTCCGTTTCACCACCACCTGTCTTGGCTCCTCCAGTTCACAAGGGAACTGGAGGAACTTCAACCAACATGGCGAGGTGAATTTCCTCCTCCTCCACATCCTGCGGCAGGAACAGCATCAGTGCTGGTATGGCGACGGATGACTGTTGTTGGCGGATGTAATGCATTACCGCGAGAAGAGCGGTCTCTAAGCGGATTCTACCAGAGAGGCAATACTCGCCTGGGTGGCTGCAATCCCGACTATATACTCGATCTCCATATGCCTGTTCAGGAGTTCTGAACTCTTAGCGAATTCTCCTGCCTCATCTCCTCACTGTTTGCAGCATCCGGCTGCCCGATTTCCTGAAGGGGAGAGGGCAGGCAGCGCGAACCCTCGGCTCCTGCAGTGTTGCCCTGGATTCTTCCACGGGTGCTCCCTCAGGTATCAGCGGGCTGGGAAACCTGCAGGGGGGGTCAACACAGAAAACACATGAAGGCACACTGTTTGGATTAGGCCAATGTCTGATGCTGTTTTGGGAATGGGGAAATGGGAATTATGAGTATGGTTGAAGGAGTAGTTTCATAACATGCGCCAGACTGAAACTCACTTATCCATTCTGTGTACTGTAGCTTGAAGACCTCACCCTAGACACACAGTCTCACTTTCAAGCGGCATGTAATGGAATTTCAGTGGATCAGATTTGCAAGAATGGGGAGGAAGCAGAGATCTTTGTTATGCAACCCACCCATTGGACAACAATGCAGACAACTCAGTACAGAACAAGGATTCTTGGGCAAATTTCTAGGATGTTCCTGCATTGGGGTGCATTTTTGGAATTATCCAGCACCATGATATTTCAGGGTACCATCTTGAGACTGCCCTGATGATACCAGCCAAGTTTCATGAAGTTTGAGTTCGGGGGGGTGCAAAGGTTATGGACACCTCCAGGGTACCCCATCCCACATTCTTTATGCTAAGGGGCTGCACCTTTGAGGGTCCATAACTTTGCACCTGAATAAACTTCATGAGCACTTGGCTGGCTATCAAGAACGTAGTCTCAAGATGCTGGCCTTAGCTTTAAAATGCTGGTTTATTGTTTCACTGCTCCTGCACATGAAGCCTGCCGGGTCCCACACAAAACCAGCATTTTTAAGTGACAGGGTACCATCTGGAGTGACTACATTGAGTACGAAGTTTGTCTCTATTATGTTCCTGTGTGAGAGTGTGTCATCCAAGCTCGCAGAGAGTTTGCAGCTTATGCACACACATGCATCACAATAACACACACACACACATAAGCATACACGTAGTACATTGAAATTCGAGGGGTTTGATTAGAGTTTGTACAGAATTCGCCCACACAGGTGTGCAAGCACTCACCCAGGCTGTACTGTCTCATGCCTCTGGACCGCATGTTCCTCATCGTTCGCAGAGGTCACAGCAGGAAGTTCCTGGAAGAACTGCAAAATGTAAAAGTCAAATGTCAAACTCTTACACAGAATTAAGTTTCCAGCGGTGATAAAACATTCCAGCATGTGTCACCTCAGAGCACAGCTCTCTATTCCTCTCCGGAGTAATTGAAAATTTTACCTGGAGACCCTGCAACAGGGCTGGAAGGCCGGATGTCTTCCTTCCTCTCTGATGGTGGTGAGAGGAGACTGATGCTCTGTGTTCACTGGAAGTGACACAGCGAACACTCCGCATTATCAATTCCTCGGCCTGATGGTAGCACTGCTGCCCAACAACATGTCCAGTTCACAAATTAAAAGGCACATGTTTTGGGACTGCTGCCTGAGATGGCATTGTGCAGTTGCACCACCTTCTTGTAATCTCTTTTAAGATTACTTGTGAACTTGTGCGGCACTCCAAAAGGACTCCCTGCGATGCCCCTCCTCTGCATCTCAGCGCCAACCTTTTCAAAGAGAAAGGTTAGCGCTTCGGCAGTTACGGATCTTTTATGGATCTCCATTTCTCCCCAAATACCGATCAAGTCCAATCGCTTCCTCCTCCTTCCACAGAATCAAGCTGGACCTCTGCTTGGCGAACAGGAGCTGCCAGAACAATTAGAGGCTGCATCACTAGAATCCATCACAAAATAGGCGCTTAAACCCACAAAATCCACAAAACATTCCTAGCCACAACATCTTCAAACACCACTGACACCTAGCACTACCAACACCACAAATCCGTCCAGAGCAAAGCTATACAAAGGAGGAGAGTAGGTGACGGGAGGGAGGCACGTGTTTGATTATTGGCCAACAATTAAGGATAAATGTTGCAATTTCTGCCCGTTGCTTCGCATTGAAAACAATTTTTCTACAATTAAAGCGTAGCGTTCCGTGACTCACCCGGATCTGGCGCTGTCCAAAGCCTGTCCAGCTCGAACTCCCGCGACGCAGTTTTGCTAAAGGCGGCTTCCGCCGTCGCTGACCTCCCTCGTTCTATGCGCATGTCAAAGCTTTTAAGCGCCGCCACGAAGTCTCCTCGCTTCTGCGCGTCTTGAACATATACTAATACGTTGATTGGCTGGATGGACGCCAGCGATGAAATTCGGGCGGAGATTCCGCATTCCGCCGCCTCGACTACAAACCAGCAGCCTGGAATCGCCCGATTAGGCTTCGACCTCCCAGCAGATTAGGTGAAAATCAGCGACGAGAGGGAGGTGAGTCGAGTCCGACGCGAGTCCGACGCTACGTCTGTGCGGAGGACTCGGGTCGGACTCTAGTCGATCTCAGGTCGAGCACGACAATGCGGAAGGGCTCCACATGTCCTCCCTCCCTCTGCATTTTCACAGTTGTGGAGTCAGCTTATTATAGAACTGCAATGTGAAAAGGGAGGAACTTAGGCCATTTTCTCAACATAAAACAGCTGTGATGGTGCTATTTGCCTTGTTTTGGAACTGTAGCATGTAGCTAGCTCATCAGTACACATGTTGCTCCCAGTGTGACAAAGAAATCCCATCAGGCTGTTTCAGGCTGGGAAAACGAAGCGTGGGGAAGGTCCTAAACCCCCCATTTCTCCACGCCTCACTGTCCCAATCCAAATCACATGTGTTTGGGAGGTGTGGCATGAGCATCAGAACTCTTTGCCTCCTCCCTCTCTGATCTAGGGACATCCTCAGGAGAATAATATAATGTCCATTTAGGAAGAATGAAGGAGCACTCAGAAACAATTTGGGTTACAGCATATAGAATTTCAGCTCAACTACTCCTCGTTTCTCAAGCAGAAATGCCTTCTGTGAACAAAGAAACTTTGGGATCCATCCAACAGTTGCTGGAAATGGATGTGAAAGCTTTTGCTAACATAATGCAGTTCTTAGATTTTCTCGCTGTAGTAGAAATGGGCTTAGAAAAGAGCTCATCAAGGAATTCAATGGCTAATGTATTTGCTTTTCTCTGCTGTTGGGGAAACTCAGCTGAAGGCTGCAACTAAGGCCAAAGGAAAGGGACAAATTTATCATGCTACCAGACTACAGAAAGCCCTTGGCTAGTGTTACATTTTTTATGTGAGGCCTTAAAGGATTATGTCTTATTACTGCATCTTATTGCAAGCATTTCTTCAGTAGTAAATTTCATACAGCAGAATCCTAGTGACAGGAAAACCTCAGGGGACAGAATACTCCAATTTACTAGGCATGCTTAATATTTGAGAACATCAGTTGAAGTTTAAAAAAAGAGAGAGTGACCCTGATGAATATAGACACTGGCTAGACCACCATGAACAGTTTGAATCTGGTCAGAATCTTTAGGGCAGAAAAAAAAAGGTGTGTTCTGTCATCCATGTTTGCTGAGAAAGAATTGGATTGTGGAGCACTTCACCCCACCCCGTGGTCACAAATGAAACCCTCACCAATCAACATTTACTCCTTAGTCCTAAAGTGGATCTTGGATGGTGAAGAAAATTAATTGAAATGGCTTCAGGGTCGAATGCAGGGAAGAATTGATAGAAGGAAGGTTAAGTACCTCTTTTATCTCCAGTTTAATGTGTCAAAAATCTGAAGCCCAGCCTTGTCCAAAATTAGCAAATAATCAGAACACACCCTTAAAGATATAGATAGACAAAAGTGTTTTCCGGATGGACATAATATCCTGGGGGAAAACTGGGATCGTACATACCAGGTTGCTTCTATCTCGGTTTCTCCCTTCGCATGGCCACCTGATCTCATGTTAAGACTGGGAGGAAGTACTCCAGGTAATTATGCATGAGCCCCTGGTTTACTTTCATTTTCCACACCAACGTTTCCACGCATGCATGAACATTCCTGTTTTTTCGCTGTTCCTACCATGATTGGCTGAGAGCAGTGAAGCATGAAAAATAAACTGGTCTGTCTCCCATGGTGTTTGCATGGGAACAGGGATGGAGTGCGGGGTTTTCAAAAGAACCGCCAATTTAGCAGTTTTTGAAAGCCCCGGGATAAGGGAAATCTCGCGGGGCAGGCTCGATTTAGGGCCGGAAGCCATGTGGAAGTCATGCTCAAACTGGGATGTTTCACCTCCCCATCCCAGGATATATGGCCCATGCGGAAAATGCCAGACCATATTCTGTATGCCCAAATATATTCAGATATCTGAAAATATTCCGGGCCGTCTGAATTTCTTTGTATTTTTTGCTGTTTTTTTGCATTTTTGGCCTGTAGGGGGTGCATTTTTAAAGCTAGCAGCACCAAAACTTCAAGGTATCATCCAGAGCCTGTCCTAATGATATCACCCAAGTATGATGACTTTTGATTCAGGGGTTCCAAAGTTATGGCCCTCAAAGGAGGTGTCCCCATCCCATTGTTTCCAATGGGAGCTAACAGGAGATGGGTGTGTCCCCATCCCTTTGAGTGCCACTACTCCTGACAGGCGCCCCAAGAAATTTGCACCGATTTTGTGCTTTGCAGTGGCTCCATTGTAGCCAATGGGGAATTTCTGAGTGTGTAAGCAGGCTGCACATTTTTCACGGTAGAGGCAGCAAATTTTCAGGGTGGCTCCAGGAGGCCCTTCTGGCAACAGCACCCAAGCTTGGTGAACTTTGCTTCAGGGGGTCCCATTTTGTTCTGGGTAGGGGCATCTAATTTCATGCAGAGCTGCTGGTGAGCCTCTTCAAAGGAACCAGCCAACTTTGCTGAAGTTTGGATGGCTGGGCACTTGTTCTGTGGGCACCAGCTTCGCCTTCAATTGTGTGTCCATAGTGGTCGCATTGGAAGTGAAGAAGTGGAGACGGGCAGACCGGGCTTGTAAGAACCGAGGCGTTGTTGAGTCGCGGGTTAATGCTCCCCACTGCAGTTTGACCATTAGAGGGAACTCCACTGCTTTCTGCTGCATTTTTTAGACGCAGCACTCCCCTCGGCCCTGCTTTCTGCAGCGATTGGCAGGGCGGGTCTCTGTTACTATTGGTTGGAGTCCCATTTTGGAAGCTGAACCTTTTAAATTTTTTTAAATTTTTCCTTCCTGGACTAAACGTTGAAATGTAAGCCACATGCACATATCATCACAAAGCTGGCTTAATGTGATTTTTCCAGCTTTTGGTGCTGGCTTTCTTTTGATTGGCCAGCATGTTGCTTGGCGTGAAAATTTGCTGAACTTCCTGGTTGTTAAGCTTTGTAGCTGACTTCCTTGATCACACACAGGGACAGAAACTGTGGGGATTCATTGTGCGTGTTTTGAGTAAACCTAAATAACAGTGGGACTGGTGTATCAGAATCATGCTGCTTTCAGCCCAAACAGAAAAAAACTTGTCCTGGTAAAAAATCAGCCCCAATTCCTTCATAGATGATTTTTTTTCTTAAAAAAAAAATTAGTTGTCCCTAGTGGGACTAGAACCCACAATAGCTTTCACATTGCAGCATAAGCAGACAGAAGGCTGCATTACCAAGTTAAACCACAGAAACTCTAATAGCAGATAGGGATAAATACTAGGCTTTCAGTGAGCGCTCCCTTTCATTGCTATATAAATGACCCTACGTTGCAACGTAGGGTCAAATACACATCGATCTCTGTTCCCCTAAATAAAAGCTGCGCACTTGCGCTGTACTAACTTCTTTATTGGGCCAAAAGGCTCCACGTCACTAATGGGGCAGGAAACTCAAACCCGGAGTCCCCTCACCCCTAGGAGTTCCCCCACTGCCCGGGCGGCTTCTGCGTGGGGCTTTTCCAAAATTGCACTTTGGAGCGGGAACTTAACTGAAAGCGTGGGCGCGCTGAGGGGGGGTAGGAGGAAGCGGCAGAATCGGGGTGGCTGCGTTATTTGCTGCTGTTGTAGTGGGGAGTGCAGCCGGACCCCGGGTTATTTGCCGCCAGTAGCCCACAACAAATGGTGAGTGGGGAAACAGCCAGCATTTGCCCCTCCCAAACAAATTTCACTGAAGTTGCCTGTTCCTTTCAGGAAACTCATCAGCAGCCCTACAGGAAATAGAATTACCCCCTCACCCAGAACACCCCCCCAGGGCCCCCCTAAAAAATCTCAGCTGCCCAGAGTCAGTTGGGCGTAACAGCTAGCCCCATACCATTACCACCCCTCCCCACTGGCAAATGGAGAGAGAAAAGCAGCATTTCTCCCTCCAAAGGAATTTGGCACACACTCTCTCTTCCATGTTGCATACAGAACCTCCACCTCTTAAAAATGCAGACACTTGCTCACCCGCAACTTGCGAGAAATCTTTTCAGCCTTTTATACTGCAACTCCACATGGCCTGGGAGATTGGGAGGGTAGTGTGTGGTGTGTCCCTCCAGCCTCCAGAGCAGCTTGGAAGGAGGAAGAAGATGAGTGTAGGGGCCGAGACCAGAGGCAGCTCTGTTGAGTGAGGGGTGCTGCTTTTAAGCTTTTCCCTCCACTCACCTCTCCTTCCAGCTTTGCTCTGGAGGGCTGGAAGGATTGTCCATGCTGCCCTCTGACCCCTGGAGGTTGGAGAGTGGCGTGGGCATGTCCCTCCAGAGCAGCCGCCACCCCCACTCCGCCATCCCCGCGGCTGCCATCCCCCTCTACCCCACAAGAGCAGGTAGCTGCCTGCTCCCATCCGGGCAGGGGGGGATTTCCTTGCCTGGCACCGCTGCCTCCTGCAGTGTGAGATGTGTGGGGGGGGGGCACGGGCGGTGCCAGCCATCCCCCCCCTCTGCCCCGTAGGGTTTCCCTGCCTGGTGCAGCTGCCTCCCGCAGCCCAAGAGGCGGCGGCGCTGGGCGAGCCATGGCTGCCATCCCCCCTCTACCCCACAGACCAGGCTGACTGCCTGCTCCGTTAGGCAGAGGGGGTTTCCCTACCAGGCGTCTCCGCCTCCTAGGGCCTGGAAGGGGAAAGAGGGAGGTGGAGGAGCTAGAACCGGAGCGGAGCCACCTCTCCGGCTCAGTATTAGATCTTTGGGGGCCATGAAAACGGGTCCAAATGGCTCTTTGGGTGGTAAAGGTTGCCGACCCCTGCTCTACAAAAAAAACACTATGCCGCGTTGGGAAAAAAAAGTTAAGACAAACTTCACAATCAAACCATTGTGGAGCCATCAGGAAACTCCTCTCACCGCTGACCTTTGGCATAGCATATGTTAGCTGTCCACAATGCTCACCTATTTTTGTTTGCTCAGATATGACCACTTTGGCCTTTTTTTATGATGGCCCGCAAATTCTGTGATCAGGAAATGTGGAAGCCGGTAGTCCTGGTCACAGGTATGGAAGGTCTCGCAGATGTAAAGGATTTATATGTACATTGGTGCTTTGCTCATGTGAATGATATATGGACAGTTGAGGAGCAATAGTGCACATACCTCCAAATAGTGCACACTGGAGTCCACAGAAAATTCCAAATAACCAAAATAATGGCCATAAGATTCATTTTATCTCAAAAAAATATGTTTGCCTATTTTTTCCTAACTGAACAGTGATCCCAATTTGTATTAAATCTTAATGTTAGTCATGGAGTTTCATCAATTTAGCTTTTCCTGCTTGATTTTCATGGCATTTGCACTCATTTTATTTTTACAATCCTGTGACAATATTAAAATGCAACAGAACTCCTCATCGAGGTGGGGATTCCTTTTCTTTTTTTAATGTATTAGATAATTTAAATTTTACAAACTGGAAAATATAACAGGGATGGGGGTAGGCCATCCCACTTCATCTGTGGCAACAGTGTCAGCTTAATTCCTAAATTCTACTTCTCACAGTGGAAGAGGCAGATTAAGATTAGCATTTCCTTGGAACATCTAAGAACAGACCACACTGCAACCTGAAACGGGAAGTTAGAAACAAGATAATTTAAGATGTTTTGGAATGCTAAGGAACAGGATGAAGATGTAGTCTTAGTTGTTATTGTTTGTGCTATGTGCTATCAATTAGCTTCCAATTTATGGTGACCCTATGGATTAATGACCTTCAAAACATCCTATTGTTTCCAGCCTTGCTTTCCAGGGGCTGTGGCTTCATTGGTTGAGATTAACCTGTTTCATGTTGAGTCTTCCTTTTTTCCTCCTGTCTTCCAGCTTATTCCAGCGAGTTTTGTCTTTTTCATAATGTGACCAAAATACAATAGCCTCAGTTGTTAGCTCCCAGGAAGAATTCAGGCTTGATTTGATCTAGAACTCACTGAGATTTGTCCACAGTATCTGTAAGAATTCTCCTCTAATACCATTGTAAATGAATCTGCTTTCTTCCTGTCAGCTCTCTTTATTGTCCAACTTACACACCCATACATATATGAGTGATGGAAGAATACTGTGGCATGATTGAACTTGCTCTTGGTTGCCAGCAACCCATCCTTACACTTAAGAATTTTTTCTAGCTCCTTCATGGCCACCCTTTCCCAGTCTCCTTCATGGCCACCCTTTCCCAGTCTTGATGAAGCCAAGGGTGAAATCTTCAACAATTTAAATTTATTCATCATCAGTTTTAAAGTTATGTAATTTATTAGAAGTTATTACTTTCATCTTCTTGATGTTCAGCCAACTTTGGCACTTTCTGCTTTAAACTTTTATCAGTAGTCATTCAAGTCTTAACTGTTTTCTGCCAGTATTAATGTCATCTGTGTATGTCAAATTGTTAATATTCCTTCCACAAATTTTTCATTCCATCTTCATCTAAATCTAATTCAAGCTTCTCTTATGATATATTCCGCATATATATTGAACAGATAAAGGGAGATTGAATGCATCATTTTCTAACATCTTTGCTGAAACCATTTTGTTTCTCAGCATTCTGCCCTCACACTAGCCTTTTATCTACAAATTACAGGTTGCACATCAAAACATTACTTGCAGATTTCTTTTAAGATCAGTCACAGCTTTTTCACTTTGATCTACATAGTCAAAAGCTTTGCTGTAATATGTGAAACATGAGCTGATTTTCTTCTGAAGTTTTCTGCTATACTCCAGTAGTCAATTCATTCTCTTTTCTGAATCTAGATTGAACATCTAGAGTATTTCTCCTTCCATATATGGTAATGGTCTTTTATTTGCTTAATATTTTGAGAATCGCTTTGCCTGCATGAGAGTGTGTGATAGTTCAATAATTGCTGCAGTCTTTGACATCTTTTTTCAGAACTGGAATGTAGTTTGATTATTTCCAGTCACAATGGGCCACATGAAGATGTTTTGGTGTTTTTCTTCAGCTCTGTTAAAATTTTCAATGTTAATAATTCATATACGGAATGCCATAAGTAACTTTTGGTCTTGTTTTAGCAGAAAGAATAGAGAGCTCTACATCTGCTTCCAATTGTATAATCTATTTGATTTCTGTAATGGCTATCCAATGATGTCCACATATTCAATCATCTGTTCCATTGTTTGACATTTTATTCACAATGAACAAAGGCCCCTTCCACACATCTTGGAATAATTCACATTCAATCCACTTTCTGAGTTGTTTGAAAGTGGATTTTTTATGTCCTGCACAGTAAAATCCAGCTTCAAAGTTCAAAATTTAAACTTGTCTTTATGAGGGAAATTCTATCTGTTATCCTCCTGCTTCATTTTTATACTCCTAGTCCAAATTTTCTGACAATGTTTGAGTTCTACCGCCCGTTTTCTGCTTTTGTGTTCCAGTCACCTATGATTATCAGCACATTTTGTTCAACTGTGTGATATGTTTCATTTTATATAAAGGCTTTCAATTTATTCCTCTTCAGCATCTATGGTTGAGGTAAAACTTGAATGATGGTTATGTTGATAGGGTTTCCAATGTCTGATTGATATTATTTGGCCAGACTCTGCATTTTAGCTCATGTTTGCTTATGCTACATGTTGCCTCACTGTTAAGAGCAACTGTATTTCTTCTCTGTAGTAATAATTTTCAGAGTAGAACACTTTGTAATTTTTTCTGACTGAAAAATATCCTAATCCAGCTCACTTTGGGTCAGTAACTTGCATGTTTAAATGTTCCAATCCTTATTGTATGATTTTGAGACTCACCTTAGTTTATACTTCTTACCTTCCATGTTCCTATTATATGCACTAAGCAGCTTTGGACTTTCCTTTTGCAAGACTGAATCTCTTAAAAATGGTGTGTAAGAGGCTACTGAGGGACATTTCTTTAGTACCTTGTTAAATAAATTACAGCAGTATTTGAGAGTAGTTCTACTCCTTTAATAAATTATAACAAGATTCTGTGACAGTAGTGTCCTTAATCAAACATCATCTAGACAACGGGTATACCCACATTAGCAAAGTGGATGATGCTACTTTTAGCAGATTATAGGTGGCAGAGAGGGTGGCAGGGAAGCAGTGGAGTTGCCATGGCTGTAGGAGAGGAAAAGGCCACCTTTACATTGCCCTTCCTGTGCGGCATTGAGGGTCTAATGGGGAAGGATACATAAGAAGTCAGCTAAGCAGAATCACACCCTCCTATGTCCATTGTCTTCCAATGGACACAAAGAAGTGCTATAACTCTACTTAAAGATTATATTGCAGGTCACATGGACCAAACTTGAATGGAAGTCTTAAGGAGTGGCTGAATAGAAAATAACTAGATTTGTACTGGACTGCCAAATCCCCTCTACAGGCAACAAAACGCTTGTGTGGTTCAAAGGATTTTATTGAAGGCAGGTCAGGAACGGTAGAAAGAGACAGTTCTGGTGAAGGCTTGCGCCAGGAGCAATTGATAATATGGATAGCATGATTTACCCCCACATGGGAACAACAGAGTTAGTAGTGTCAAGCCTGGAGGCTCTTCCCAGCCACATAAAATCTCAAGGGACAAGAACTAGGAGATAATCAGTTACCTGCAAAAGTGAAAGCTCTCCCAGAAGAAATTCCCCCCTCCCAAACATAGCAACTTGACATGGACTGGGTGAAACAATGATGCCCGGTGTGCAGCTGAGTGACATAGGCATAGAGTTAGCCTATATTTATCACTTACTTATTACGTCCAAAGAAGGAGCAGCTTACAGACTTAATTAGAAATAGAGATTCTTTGTACAGAAAAGGAGGGAAAGTTATGAGGAAAAGCAGAAGAGATTATCAAGACTCTGCTTATCTTTAGAGGATGAAGATAACTTTTGTTCCTAGCATCCAGCTATTGTCTGGAGAAGATGGACTTTTGAATACTCATATGTTGCTGAATGCTGTTTGGATAGTTTCCACAATGTGGCAGTTACTATTATTCAGATGATAAGTTTTCTTTTTGTAACAATCATTAAACAGTACACACAAATCTAAGACCATCATAGGAAGGAAAAATGCTTTATTGCTGCAAATTCAAGAGTGTAACCAGAATTTTCAAACTATTTTTTCAGAAAAAATATTGTATCTGACTTACCTTTTGCCACAGTCTGAGTATGCCATGAAGACACATCTGTGGTCCTCTTGTCCAAACAATCCAACCCAATTTTTTTTAAAAAAGGGCACAGTTTTAAGTTTTTTGAGAGAAAAAACATACACTTTGGGGGAGTAATGGAATCTAAGAGGAAACCTGAATAAAAATACTTAAAATTACCATTCTCCTGCTGTTGTAACATCAGACAACTGTGTATATATTAATGACTAATTTACAAAGGTCCCTTCAAGTACTATATAACTTCAAAATACTCCTCTCTTTTTAATATTATTTATTTGGATAGAATTTTTGTATACAGCAGTACTTCCTTTTCTCATGTTTTTTTGAGGTGGAGGAGGGCCTCTCTTTGTTTTACATATATGTAAGTTCTGCCTTAGGCTCAAGTTTAAGTGCTTAATCAGCACAGTAGAAATGGGACTTTCTAACAGAAGTGCAAGCCAAGAAACTATCCTTTGCTGCATACTCGATCTCTTACTGTATATTTCCTCCAGCAACATTCAATCAAAAATCTTATACCTTTTTACATGATACATTGCCCCATCTTCTAATTCCCTCTTGCCATTTACATGGGCAAAGAACAAATCAATCTGTATGTACGAGGGAATAAATAGATGCAAGTCAGATTTTTAAAATGCAACAGTGCATGATGGATTTCAATCTCCGTGGATCTTTCATCACAAATGTTGCCCTGTAGTAAAAGAAATAATGGGTGATATTCCAAAGATGTTTGTAGACCAAGAGGCGTTTTCTGCAGTCACATAGCTATAATGGGGACATCTAGGGACAAACGCTGGAAAAGTGGCCTTTTCACTTGGGGCTGAAAATGGTCCTGGTAGAAGCTACACATCCCAGGAAACCTTGCAAGCCCCAAAGGTCTCCTGGGAAGTATGGATTCCCACCAGGCTGAACAAAAGGTGTGTGTGTGGGGGAAGGCATGGGGGGGTGTGCACCCGAGCAGTATGTAAGCCCAGCTTCGCCTCTGGTCACGCTCATAGTAAAGAGTGGTGATTTGAACCCTAAGTATTGGATCCAGTGAAGTGTTTCCATTGATGGAATGATTTTTGCCCATGTAACATGACCTTCTCACCTACCCTACTCTTGTTCCAGCAAGTAATGCCACCTATTCTGGCTCTTTGGGGATGAGGGACCTGCAGGACCAGCACTAGGGACAATTTGGGACTGCACAGGGGAGGAGGCAGATGAGAAAGTTGTGCTCCCCAGGCAGGGTGTTTGCATTCGTGAAAGCGTCCCTTTGGAGCCTAGCCTAGATATATCTCAGTTTCTGAGGTGTGACGCTTTCACCACTACATCCACGCTAAATCTCCCCACACTTATTTAAAGCGTGTGAACTGGAATATAGCCTAGTGTGTTCATGCTATTGCCATAATGCACCATAAGGCTCTTCTGTCCCCATCCTTCATAGTTAAATTTGGAGAAAATGGGAAGAACACAAAAGAGCTTTTTCAGTTTTAAAAGCAAAACATTGTAGTTATTAACTTTTTAATCCAGCTATCAATGGACAATAGCTCGAAACAACTGGAGCAAAGTGTGTCTGTTTCTGAGCCAATGCTTCTACATTCGACTGAATTTTTAAAATAGAGTTCTCAAAATATCTCTAAATAAATCCTTCTTATGCCACTAGTGAAATTTAAATATTCAAAATAAGATGACTGCATTTAGGATTTTTATCTCTACTTTGTGATAAGAATATCAAAACGGATAGCATGAAATAAAATGCTACTGATGAAAGAGGAAGAATCAAAAGTTAAATGCTAACTAGCAGACTGATCCTGTTAGTTATGGTGCTGCAAATTAAAATGTAGATATGTTATAATAACTGTTGTGCCAATGAAATATCAATTTGTTGGCACTACATTGTATCACTTTACACTTAAGTACACTGAACTGCATTTACCACATTGCTGCCCACTCATCCAATTTGAGTCTGAAGATGGATGTTAACCAGAGGTGGGATGCAGCCGGTCCGCACCGGTTCGATAGAACCGGTTGTTAAATTTTCTTCAGTTCGGGGAACCGGTTGTTAAAGATTAACTTCAACTCCTTTGATAAATCTTCCTCAGTTCTGCAAACTGCCGGTTAATGATTAACTTCAACTTCAACTGACCCAGCAAGTCTGTTAATGATTAATCCCCCTCCCCTCCATGGCGAGAGATGCGCCCACCCTGCTTCCTGCAGGGCGGGCGAAGATGGGCCCGGCGGCTCCCAGGCTGCCGGGAGAGCGCCCGCCCCGCAAGCAGCGGGGCGGCCAGGAGGTAAAGCCCACGGCACGGCCTGGCCGGCCACGGGCAAGAGATACGCCCGCCCTGCTTCCTGCAGGGCGGGCGAAGATGGGACCGGCGGCTTGGCCTGGCCGGCCGCCGGTAGAGCGCCCGCCCCGCAAGCAGCGGGGCGGCCAGGAGGTAAAGCCCACGGCACGGCCTGGCCGGCCACGGGCAAGAGATGCGCCCGCCCTGCTTCCTGCAGGGCGGGCGAAGATGGGTCCGGCGGCTCGGCCTGGCCGGCCGCCGGGAGAGCGCCCGCCTTGCAAGCAGCGGGGCGGGCAGGAGGTAAAGCCCACGGCACGGCCTGGACAGCCGCGGGTGAGAGCTGCGCCCACCCTGCTTCCTGCAGGGCGGGCGAAGATGGGGACGGCGGCTCGGCCTGGCCGGCCGCCGGGAGAGCGCCCGCCTTGCAAGCAGCGGGGCGGGCAGGAGGTAAAGCCCACGGCACGGCCTGGCCGGCCGCGGGCGAGAGATGCGCCCACCCTGCTTCCTGCAGGGCGGGCGAAGATGGGCCCGGCGGCTCCGCTCATGGAGCAGCAGAACAGCGGCGGAAGAGCCGCATGCGGGGCGCGCAAGCAGCGGGGCGGGCAGGAGGTAAAGCCCACGGCACAGCCTGGCCGCGGGCGAAAGATGCGCCCGCCCTGCTTCCTGCAGGGCGGGCGAAGATGGGCCCGGCGGCTCCGCTCATGGAGCAGCAGAACAGCGGCGGAAGAGCCGCATGCGGCTCGCGAGCCGCGGGTTCCCGACCCCTGCCTTAGTAGGAGAGCAGGAACACCACGAAATAATTCAGCCTGTTCCTCCTGGCTATTAAAGTAAGTAACTGCTTTTTGTTAAACGTTCTACCCTGGTGGCATGGGAATGGGGAGTGCAGAATTTGGCCAGTGTTTGGTTTCTGTGGGCAAATCTTTCTACCCTGGTGGCATGGGGATGGGGAGTGCAGAATTTGGCCAGTGCTTGGTTTCTGTGGGCAAATCTTTCTACCCTGGTGGCATGGGGATGGGGAGGGCAGAATTTGGCCAGTGTTTGGTTTCTGTGGGCAAATCTTTCTACCCTGGTGGCATGGGGATGGGGAGGGCAGAATTTGGCCAGTGTTTGGTTTCTGTGGGCAAATCTTTCTACCCTGGTGGCATGGGGATGGG